>NW_028319443.1:0-295000 GCF_062004578.1 Staurois parvus
TCTCTCTCTCTCTCTTCTCCCCCCCCTCTCTCTCTTCTCCCCCCCCTCTCTCTCTTCTCCCCCCCTCTTCCTTCCCCCCTCTTCCTTCCCCCCTCTTCCTTCCCCCCTCTCCCCCCTCCTCCTCTCCCTTTCCTCTCTCTCTCCTTCCCTCCTCTTCTCCCCCTCTCCCTGCCCCCCCTCTCTCCCTGCCCCCCTCTCTCTCTCCCTGCCCCCCCTCTCTCTCCCTGCCCCCCTCTCTCTCCCTGCCCCCCCTCTCTCTCCCTGCCCCCCCTCTCTCTCCCTGCCCCCCTCTCTCCCTGCCCCCCTCTCTCCCTGCCCCCCCTCTCTCTCTCCCTGCCCCCCCTCTCTCTCCCTGCCCCCCCTCTCTCTCCCTGCCCCCCCTCTCTCTCCCTGCCCCCCTCTCTCTCCCTGCCCCCCCTCTCTCTCTCCTGCCCCCCACTCTCTCTCTCTCTCTTCCCCCCACTCTCTCTCTCTCTCTGCCCCCCACTCTCTCTCTCTCTGCCCCCCCTCTCTCTCTCTCTGCCCCCCCCTCTCTCTCTCTGCCCCCCCCCTCTCTCTCTCTGCCCCCCCCTCTCTCTCTCTGCCCCCCCTCTCTCTCTCTGCCCCCCCTCTCTCTCTGCCCCCCTCTCTCTCTCTCTCTGCCCCCCTCTCTCTCTCTCTCTCTGCCCCCCCTCTCTCTCTCTCTCTCTGCCCCCTCTCTCTGCCCCACCTCTCTCTCTCTCTGCCCCCACCTCTCTCTCTCTCTGCCCCCACCTCTCTCTCTCTCTGCCCCCCACCTCTCTCTCTCTCTGCCCCCACCTCTCTCTCTCTGCCCCCCACCTCTCTCTCTCTGCCCCCCACCTCTCTCTCTCTGCCCCCACCTCTCTCTCTCTGCCCCCCACCTCTCTCTCTCTGCCCCCCACCTCTCTCTCTCTGCCCCCCACCTCTCTCTCTCTGCCCCCCACCTCTCTCTCTCTGCCCCCACCTCTCTCTCTCTGCCCCCCACCTCTCTCTCTCTCTCTGCCCCCCACCTCTCTCTCTCTCTCTGCCCCCCACCTCTCTCTCTCTCTCTCTCTCTGCCCCCCCTCTCTCTCTCTCTCTCTCTCTGCCCCCCACCTCTCTCTCTCTCTCTCTCTGCCCCCCACCTCTCTCTCTCTCTCTCTCTCTCTGCCCCCCACCTCTCTCTCTCTCTCTGCCCCCCACCTCTCTTCTCTCTCTCTCTGCCCCCCACCTCTCTCTCTCTCTCTCTGCCCCCCACCTCTCTCTCTCTCTCTCTGCCCCCCACCTCTCTCTCTCTCTCTGCCCCCCACCTCTCTCTCTCTCTCTGCCCCCCACCTCTCTCTCTCTCTCTCCTTGCCCCCCACCTCTCTCTCTCTCTCTCTGCCCCCCACCTCTCTCTCTCTCTCTCTGCCCCCCACCTCTCTCTCTCTCTCTCTCTGCCCCCCACCTCTCTCTCTCTCTCTCTCTGCCCCCCACCTCTCTCTCTCTCTCTCTCTGCCCCCCACCTCTCTCTCTCTCTCTCTCTGCCCCCCACCTCTCTCTCTCTCTCTCTCTGCCCCCCACCTCTCTCTCTCTCTCTCTCTGCCCCCCACCTCTCTCTCTCTCTCTCTCTGCCCCCCACCTCTCTCTCTCTCTCTCTCTCTGCCCCCCACCTCTCTCTCTCTCTCTCTCTCTGCCCCCCACCTCTCTCTCTCTCTCTCTCTGCCCCCCACCTCTCTCTCTCTCTCTCTCTCTGCCCCCCACCTAGAATTCTCTCTCTCTCTCTCTGCCCCCCACTCTCTCTCTCTCTCTCTGCTGCCCCCCACCTCTCTCTCTCTCTCTCTCTCTGCCCCCCCTCCTCTCCTCTCTCTCTCTCTGCCCCCACCTCTCTCTCTCTCTCTCTCTGCCCCCCACCTCTCTCTCTCTCTCTCTCTGCCCCCCACCTCTCTCTCTCTCTCTCTCTGCCCCCCACCCTCTCTCTCTCTCTCTCTCTGCCCCCCACCTCTCTCTCTCTCTCTCTCTCTGCCCCCCACCTCTCTCTCTCTGCCCCCCCCTCTCTCTCTCCCCCCCTCCTCTCTCTGCCCCCCCCTCTCTCTCTCTGCCCCCCCCTCTCTCTGCCCCCCTCTCTCTGCCCCCCTCTCTCTCTGCCCCCCTCTCTCTCTGCCCCCCTCTCTCTTCCCCCCTCTCTCTCTGCCCCCCTCTCTCTCTGCCCCCCTCTCTCTTCCCCCTCTCTCTTCCCCCTCTCGCGCTCTCTCCTCTCCCATATCTGATGCAGGATAAAGCAGTGTGTCCTGTAGAAATAATAATGCGGTATTACCCCGGTTATGGTACAGAAAATAGGAATGTTTCGGGGTGCAAAAGCCCTTCTACAATGTAGATGTATGTGTCAACCCTGTTCTTGAATGGCTTTTAACTCCCACAAGCCAGACCAACTAGAGGAACAGGAAATTATCTCCTAGATGTGTGTGACACCAACTTTTTATGCAACAAGTTTCCAACCAAGCAAATGCAGACTGCCATCCTTGGCAATATTATCAGGTGCATGTGGTCCTAGGAGCTTAATTTTAGTAAATAACATAACACTGTCCTACTACCAATAAAAGTAAATGAGTGGCTGTATAGCTGTTAGGACTACTTCTACGTTCAAGAGAGTCTCATAATTTAAATAATTATAGCGAGATCTTGGTTGTAGCCTCAACCATGATCCTGGTATAACCAGCTAAATACAAAAAATGCGTATGTACGTACAGCTGTATTGAGGTGGTTAATGAGACATAAGAACACAAAGGGGAACATCCAAAAACAGGAATCCCAGCTCCCAATCAGCATCCGGATACTGAGAGCGATTCGGTTATTTCTGCATTGCTGAACTTCTTGTCTGACCTGGATTCAGTCGAAAAATGCTATGGTGCTTACATCAACTGCCAGGGAGGAACCAGATGTCTTGCAGCTCAAAGTGAACGTGGTCAGTTTCTGGCATGGGTTGAACTGCATGTTTAACCATTTCAATACAGGGCGCTTTTACCCCCTTCCTGCCCAGGCCATTTTTCAGGATTCAGCGCTCACACTTTGAATGACAATTGCGCGGTCATACAACATTGTACCCAAACTAAAATTTTATCATTTTCTTCACACAACTAGAGCTTTCTTTTGGTGGTATTTAATCACCACTGGGATTTTTTTTTTTTGTTAAATTAACAAAAAAAGACCGAAAAGTTTGAAAAAACCCCCACGTTTTTCTTTTTCTGTTTATAAAAGTTTGCAAATAAATAATTGTTCTTCATAAATTTTGGCTGAGATGTATTCTGCTACATGTCTTTGGTGAAAATAACCCAAATTAGGATGTATTATTTAGTTTGTAGGAAAGTTATAGCGTTCACAAACTATGGTATATATCTGAAAATTGATCAATCCTTAAGTACTGACGGCCAATCTAATATCTTGAGTTCCAAGAATGTCAGAACAGTACAGATATCCCCCAAATGACCCCTTTTTGCAAAGTAGACAGTCCGACGTACTTCATAAGAGGCATGGTGAGTTTTTTGAAGTTGTATTTTTTTGTCATAATTTTTCGGAAAATTACAAAAATTTCCACTTTTTTTTTTTTTTAACATACTCTCACCAGTGCAGTACAGCGTCATCATATAACTGGCATGGTGGTGATCAGGGACACTGACAGTATGAAAAAAAATATAATTTTTTAAAAAATTTTATTTTTAGTTTTTTACTACTTTTTTTTTTTTTTTTTTTTTTTAAGATTTTCTTTTCATATTTCACTATGACCAAAGTAGTACAATGTTACCGTAGTAACATTGTACTACTTTGGGGAAGTGATCAGTATTTTTTTTTTTTTTTTTACACAGTTTGCTTATAGCAAAGAATTACTTTGCTATAAACAAGCATTTACCTGAATGACATTGATTCATTCAGGGGTTTTTTTTTTTTTTTTTTTGTGCTTAGCTGTGATTTGGCCGCGGCTAATCACATGACACAGCTGGGCTGTGATTGGCCCAGCTTGTGCATGTGATCGCTGTGACCATTCACAGCTAGACACACTAGTATACAATGGATGGCATGAATGAAGCCATCCATTGTATACAACTGTCATGTGACCTGCTGTGATTGGTCACAGCAGGTCACATGGCACCGGCAACGGGGCCGGTACTCAGATCTGTCATCTGCCGTGTCCGAGGTACACGGCCGGTGACAGATCACGCCGCTGCGTGGCTCTGCAGGCACGCAAACTGCGCATGCCCGTGAGGACGCCATATGGTGTCCACCTGGAACGCTGAGGGATTTTGCCGGCCGCCAAACGGCCATTGGCCGGGCGGCAAAAGGTTAAATGTGTCCTGTCCGCCATACATTTTCCACTCGTGAAAAATTGGCAGTTGGACTAAATTTGTTATAGTGTGGATCCTGTTCTGGGTGGGGGACACCAGTCTTGGCGTAGGTTCAACAGACTGACCAAGTGTATTATTATGTCCAGGGATCTTCTTGCCTCTGCAGTTGATTCTCAAGGGATCAGGATCACTTGATCTATGCCTTTTCCCCTCTGAAACGCCTTCCTTGCTTTTTCCATAGGCCTCAGATGGAGGGCGTGCTCGTGATTCTCGTCAATCTGAATTGGCCCATGCATACATGGTACTCTTGACTTAATCAGACTCCTGGTAAGGCCCTCTGTGCACCCTCCCAGAGTGTCCAGATCTTCCCACGGACTGGGTTTACCATCCTGCTTCTTGGTCACTGGCTTTAGCCGCTTTACTGTTGAAACCCAGGTCTTGAAGGTTAGGGGGCTACTTCAATTATCCCTACTCTTTTTGAAAGCTAGAAATTCAACTTCTTGCAAAGTCTCCTATATCATTTTTGTTCAGCTGCAAGGCAAGGAATTTACATCCCAGTAAAGTGCTTTGTGGGACGATACTGGTATTTTATCCAGTGTGGTCTGGATCAACATCTGCCCTTGAGGCATCTTCAAGGGTCAAAAGAGCTTGACTTTCACTTCTTAGTCACCTGCAGCTGATTGGTTGCTAGTTCGGTCCTAACAACCAAATACCAGCTTGTTAATATGAAAAGTTCATTGGCCAGCTCCTCCTCCCGCCCTCTGTCCTGAGCCCTTCTGTCTTCCGCTCTCAGAAGAGAATGTCAGCAGCAGCGGAGGAGGCTGGGGGGAAGGGGGCCAGAGGTCACTGCTGTGGGGGAAAGGGGGAGGCAGAGGACACTGCTGGGGAAGGGGGGACGTGATTTGCAGAGGACACTGTTATGGGCAGGGCCACCCCTATAGCAGTGTCCTCTGCCCTTATTTTCTCTCATAGCAGTGTCCTCTGCCCCTACTTTTTCCCCATAGCAGTGATCTCTGGCCCCCTTCCTACCCCCCCCCCCTCTCTCCCATGGCAAATCTTAATTTCAGCAACTGGCTGGGGACCGGGATTTTTCTGGCCCCCTAAGGTAAGCGTAAGCGACCTTGTGCTTGCACCCAGCTTACGACTGCTTAGGCAGCCACCTTAGGACACCAGGGTAGCTGGGGGGGGGTTCAGATTTAAATACCTGCCTTTTGATGATCCCCTTTATTGTTCTGGAGCGGCTGAAAGCTAGAATTTTTCTCCTCATCCTCCCACCAGCGTACAGTTGCTTCAGGAGGAAAGTCCAGGGGATCACTTCTAGTAAACGTCTCCCCCGCTGCCCCTCCCATCCTTGTTCCTCCTTTTTTCTGCTACCTGGCTCCTCCTCCAACTGCTCCCCTTTCAACAGGGCTTCTACAGTAATTGTGCTAAGTATTAAAAAATAAAAATGTAAAAATAAAACCTGCTGACACCAACCTCTACCTCTACTTGATTTATTTTTTTTTTAAATGGTCCTGAACCCCAGTGATCTTTGATCTTTCATGTTGTTCAGGTAGCTCTCTACCTCTCAAAGGCACCTGTCATAAGGAGTAGCGTAACAGCATTATTGTGCTGTGGACAAGGTTGTGTTAGATGGAATTTATATTAGTGAGCAGCAAAATAATGCCTATTATTTTTTTTTTTTTTTTCTTCTCTATTTCTCATATTATCTATTTCCTGTTAACACTTCTTAACCCTTTAGGCGGTTATACCAACATCGTTTTTGCTTTTGGGATACAGGTTTTAACTATGTGAATAAAAGCTCGCTATTCTAAGCAACCCATCAGCGTTCAATGGTTTGTCTGAACTGTCTTAACTGCCACTTTTGCTAGATAGCTTGGTATGTTAAAGCAGAACTTGGCTCTTTTTTTTTAACCATGCAGTGGGGCTGTGTCCCCATGCATGTATCAGCTGCTTGTTTTTTCTGGGGTGAGGTCTAAGCTTATCCTCACCTGACCCGCCAATCCTCTGGAAAACTGTGCTTCCCTGCGGTCTAGCAGGGGTGGCATGCATTGAGCGTGCTGACGTCAGGAATAGTCCATTTACAAGACCACTGGACCATGGGGGGAGCAGGAGCTGAAGGGACCATTCTTGTTGCGGAGAGGATAAGCAGTTCAGGTAAGTATATCTTTGCTGTCCTCTCCCTTAGAACAAAACAAGCAGTTAACCACTGCAGTGTGGGCACAGCCCCACTGTATGGGGGAAAAACATTTGCTTGGAATTCTGCTTTAAAGGAAGTAATAAATAAAAAATAAAGGCTTACTGGCTGCTCAATAGGCAATAAAACTGTTATGGGGGGACTTGGAAAAACAAAGACTTATGTGTCAGTGCTAGTGACAGCCTATATCATGTCGGTCTTGATTTTGCCCTAAATTTGTCTTTTCAGAACGGCAGACTTGTTCACCCCCAAGAGGGGCAGCGGAAAAAATATACAGATATACACACCTCTCAGGTGAGATGAGCAGTAGTTTGGGATTTGTAAAAAATGTGGATTTAATTTATATTTTTGGGTATTAAATGCTGTGTACTTAACCATGCTTTTTTTCTTTTTTTTTCTTTCTTTTAATAGGATCCTTCACCTGTTTACTCCCCAGCAAGGATGGATAGTCACGGTCATCCTATTGATGAGGCTTATCCACCTGATGGTGACCCATCCTACTTGTCATACAGTATATCTGATGAACCCCGACACAGTGACATGACCGTAAGTGCCTCAGTGCAAGAAAAATAATATTTTTTATTTTTGTGACCATGAGAGTTAAGTATCTTCACAGCATACACTTTCCTTGTTCTAGGTGAAACCTTCTGTGGGGTACTCACAGACATTGGATCGACCTTACCGTGATGTTTGTGGCGGAATTTCTACCTACACCACCGTTCCCCGCAATTACCATTTTCGAGCACCTGGATCCGAGCCAATGCAGATGGTTCAACCTCAACAGCATCCTGGCTATAGCAGCTTGTCAAGACCAAACAATCGCTACCGTTCTGTTGAGTCATACAGGGGTCCTGGTTATGGTGCTCAACCCCAAGTCAGAGGTGCTGGTTTTGGAGGCAGCCAGTCTGACCTGCTTTCAGCCAGGTATACATCTGAGGATGCTTATGGACTGGAGGATGATCGTAGGAGCCTTGGTGGTTATATGGATGGGCCAGATTATTCCACTGCTGGACGGAGGGGTCCCAGTGCAACAGACCCACGTAGAAGATTAAGGTTAGTTGATCATCTCTTATAAATATTAAACAAGCATAAAGGTAATATGCTTGAAATTAAAGTACAGCTTATTCAGTAAATAGACTAAACTTTTTAAAATGCTATTTTTTATTAAAAATAGAATAAATGATAGTTTTTTTAAAAGCTCAAGGGTTTTTACCATCATGCATTCTATGCATGAAGGTACAAAACCTTTTTCTGTACAGCATCCCTCCCAACCCCCCCCCCCCCCCCCCCCCCAATACTCACTAAGCCCTATCTCGATCCAGCGATGTGCACTGGAGTCTTGGATATCCCAGGGCTCCCTTTCCTCACTGGCTCCCGACAGGAGCGCCGGCTGGGAACATGAGAAGAGGAGGATCTGGGCTGCTCTGTTTAAAAGCACTGCATACAGCAGGTAAGTGTAACATGTTTGTTGTTTAAAAAAAAAATGTAAGCCTTCAGTATCACTTTAAGGTTTTGTGTATTTTTTGTGAGGCAGAGATTTGCAACACTTCCTTATTTGAAGATGCTGCTGGTGAAGAAACACTTTGGGGTTAATTTACTAAAACTGTAGAGTGCAAAATTTGATGCAGCTCAGCATAGAAACCAATCAGCTTCCAGGTTTTATTCTTAATTGAACAAGCTGAAGTAAGAAGCTGATTGGCTACTATGCACAACTGCACCAGATTTTGCACTTTCCAGTTTTAGTAAATCAATCCCTTTGTGAAGATCCAGAAGCAGCAGAAAGTTTCTGGATTGAGAAATCTGGAAAGCTACTTGCACTTTAATTATGGTCCGCGTCATTTAATTCCATAAAGTATTTTTTAATTTCTTTAGATCACCTCTGGCATGCAGTGGTGTGTTTTGTAATCTTGTAGTAATTGGAAAAAAATATTTCTCACAATATTTGCAAATTGCAGCTTTGCTCTCAGCAGAGATGTTTCCAAACTCTACATGTTGGTCTCACCACTTTACTGAGAGGAGGAAAATAAAACACAATTTCTCCACTCACCTTCAAAGACAGCACACCTGAGAGATAAGAGGCTACTTCCTACAGGAAACCGTTTACAGCTGTTAGAGCCCCCACCCTTCCCCTTGTCCCTCAGTATTAATTGTGTTTTCTCACTACACAGTGAAACGTTTGTTTTCACTGACCAGAAGACTGGAGATGGTCAGATGGTACCCTTGTCAGACAGCTCCAGGGTGTGTTTCTCTTTTTGCCTTGGGAGTTTAGCAGCAGAATCCCTAGTAACAGCTAGGTGGTTTTTGTGCAGTGAGATAGGACCCCCTTTCCTTAATCCGAGTACTACCATCTTTTTCCCTTGGGTATGGAGACAATTTCAGTAGAAGCCCGCTGTAGTAAATTAATAATCGCGAAGAGGTGAGGCCTGCTAGACACCAGCTCTGTTTAGTAGACCCAAAGAGTCTTTTTCAGGCTGTTTATGCCACTGAACAAGTTTCTGACATTCCTGAAGCTCTATTGGCAAAGGAGAAAGGGTGTGCAGTAGTTTGCAGGAGCCTGGAGATTCCAGGAGTATTACAGAAGTAGTGCACACCAGGAAGTCTGGATCTATTATTCTAAATGAGCAGTTAACCCGTGCAGTGCAGGGGAGGCTCCATATTATTATTTATTTTTTTTTTTTTCTTTTCTACTTTAACCGCTTCCCCGCCACCCTATAGCAGATATACTGTTTCCTATCGGCAAACTGCCAGTAGGGCTATTTTTTGCTGATATATTTTGGTGGCCAAAATTTCGGTGTGTCCCTACTTTTTGCATTTTGTGCTTGATAGTATAAAACCTTCAGTGTGCAGCTTCCCCCACAGTCCCTTTTTAATACTTACCAGAGCCGATTTAGTGATGTGCATGACAGACGAGGCCCTCCTGTGACTCTTCTTCCTCATTAGCAGAGACACAGCAGGCGGGATCCATTGACTCCCTCTGCTGGCAATCACAGCCAGTGAGGAGGGAGTGGGGGAGCGGAGCTGAACAAGCACACACTAGTTCCCCTAGAGCAAGCAGTTTCAGGAGGAAGTCAAAAGAACCAGGCTGAAATTTCACAGGGTGGCATGGGAATATAGAGGTGGAAGAAAGTGAGCAATGCCCATTACAAAAGCTTTCACTAATGAATGTGAGAAGTCGGCTGTCTTTTGATAGGAAATTGCCAGCCAGGCCTCAGTCTGACCCTTGATGGTACTCTAGGCCAATTGTTGGTCCAGACCTGAGTGGAGAAGGGCCAGGATTCGTACTATACTGGAATCACTGCATCTATTTTATTTATTGGTCTTCTTATGAATTAATTTCAAGTTGCTTGTCCTTGTACAGCTTTGTTCACATGGATGTCATATTGGCAGCAGTGACTGTGACAGCAGCTGCTTCATTCCAAATGGGACTGCCTGAACAGGAATGCACGGAACACCTGCATTCCTGTGTGGATAAACATGGTCCTCTCATAGACTTTTATGCTGTAGTATACCTATTTCAATAAGGCTTACAGTATACAGGAATACCTCGGTTTACAAATGCCTTGGTTAATGTAATTTTCGGTTTATGAATGAAAATTCATTGAAAATAATGCCTTGGTTTACAAATTTTTTTTGCAATACGAAGTGTTGGTGCCGATTTTTAAATCCAATTGCCGGCTTTTTTTTTTCTTCACTATAGCTCACAGAATTAGCTGTCGCTTTCCCTGGAGTTAAAGGAAACTGTTTCTTTTAAGAAACTAATAGGAAACATTGTTCCTCTTAACGCAGGGAAATAAACTAAAAGAGAACTTTCTTTTAGCTGAGGGCGGGGGGAGTAACAGCTTAATTTCTGAGCTATAGTGAAGAAAAATAAAAGCGGTAATTAGATTTAAACGGCACCATAATAAATTCAGGTCTGGTGAGGATTTTGTGGGGAACTCCCACGCCAAAATTAAAAAAAAAAAAAAAGTCTGGGGGTCCCCCCAATATCCTTACCAGACCCTTATCCGAGCATACAGCCGGCAGGTCAGGGGAGGGGGAACGAGTGAGCCCCCCCCTTTCACAAGGGGGGACCCCAGATCCCGGCCTCCCCTTTTGTGAATGAGTAAGGGAGTACATAGTACCCCTAATCATTCACAAAAAACAAAGTGTAGTGTGAAAAAAGACAGGACATGGTCTTTGACAAGTCCTTTATTAAAAGAAAAAACTAAAAGAATGTGCATCCACGTGAATGATGGGGTGCATCCTGGCAGCCGCTGGACGCTGACCATCGAAGAGGAGACTGGTGCTAGACTCGGGAACAGTGAAAGATGCAGCTCCGGTGGTGAGTGCTCTGTGCACAGCGGAGGAGCGGAGACCGCAGAGGAAACCATTAGAAGTCAGTCAGCCCCCCATGGATGGTGAGCCCCTTACAATCGAGGAGACCAGCGACCCTGTTAAGTAATGACACCTGCCTTTTGATATCTTAATTGACACAGCTTATAAATGAGAAGTAGATGTCAGGACGTATTAAGAAGCTACAAAAAAACTATGAAAAATACAACATATCAGAATCGGCCTCTTTTCTTCCAAACCCCCTCGGGTTACCCCCCTCCTTTACTTGTTGCTTTGCCCAGGACCCCACAATGGAAGGAGGGAAAAAAGAGAAGGGAAAATTACTGCAAGCTTAAAGTCAAGGGGGTGACATGAGCAGAGAAGTAACAAAGAAGATCAAAATAGACTGTTGCTAGTATCATCAAATCCAGATCAATCTAAAGATCTGATTAATATGGAAAGTGAGGGAACTCTAGAGACATGGGTGAACAAGGTCTAACTGTAAATACCTACAAAAACAGATATGGCAGAGATGTTTGCAAAATTAGAGACCTCCATAAAGAGCGAAATGACAACTCTACATAATGAACTGGGACAAGTTCTATCTCGGCTAGAGGATACAGAGGAAAGAGTGGCGACACAAGCAGGAGTAATTATAAAGTGGGAAACACAAATGGAGGATATGCGTAAAGAGCAAAGGAAGATAGCATATATAATGGAAGATCAAGAGAATAGCGATAGAATAAATAACCTGAGGATTAGAGGCTTGTCGGAGGTAACAACTGGAGAAGATTTAATGGAGGAAATGATGAAAATATTTAACCCTGTAATTGGAAGGTTACTGAGTTAGTTTGCAAATGTTTGCGGACATAGCCCCAGAGACTTTAGCTAGAAAGAGAGTATTGAAACCATTATTAGAGTTGATGCACAAGGGGAATGTTAGGTACAGCTGGGGCTTCCCAGCATGCTTGATTGGATGGAAAGACGGACAGTCAGCAAGATTAAGGTTTCCATAAGACTTAAAGCCGTTTTGTGAAAGACTGGACTTGCATATAATAGACATTCCAGGTTTGTCTGAAGAGACCAAAAAAGAGTGTAGAGTTAAAGGAAAAGGGGTGGCAACGGGTTTCTAAATAGAAAGTAAGTTGAGGAAGATTTAGTCCGGTGTTTTTCAGAGGACACCTGTTTTTTTTTTTTTTTTCCCTCTTTCTCCAACTTTGCAAGACATAAAGGTTGTTGTAGAAGGGACGGGGGGGAAGGAGGGAGAAGGGAGGGGAAAGGCCCCTCCCCCCCCCCCCTTTTTTTTTTTTTTTTTTTTTCTCTCTTCTCCTCTACGCTTGCTTCACTGTTTGTTTTCATCTATGAGGGGCATCGGGAGACTTAAATAAGAGATGGGTTAGTTGCAGCTTTCAAATACCGATATAGCTGGGTGTCGGGGATCTGAGTCCTACCCTGAAGAGGAATCAAAAGAGAAATTAGTCACAACAGATTCTCAGGCTAGAATATGGGCCAAGGGGTTTAGGGAGGGAGGGGGAGTGGGGGAGGGTGTAGAGGAAAAGGGTATGGGGGGGGGGGGTGGGGGGGTGGGGGGAGAAGTGGTAATGTAAAGGTCACCTAGAAGAAAATCTTTCCTGTTCTAATTTTGTATATATTTGCTTCTTCTCTGCGTTATGGATCTAGAGGGAGATCAGTTGAGTAAAGGTGATGAATGTATGTAATTTTATAACATATAATGTTCAAGTATTGAACACCACGACAAAAAGATATAAGATCCTTAAGGAAATTCATCAATACTCAGCACACGTGGTGTTCCTACAGGAAACACATTTATCCCGAGATGCAAATTCCCAGCTATTTTCTAAATACTATCCTACATGGTTCTATGCGGACTCGCCAATTAAATGAGCAAAAGGGGTGGCAATTGCGATAGTAAAAAATGTTAGTTTTACGGTAGATGATAGAATGGTTGACCCAGAAGGTCGGTATTTGTTTCTGAAAGGGAAATTGCAGGGAGCTGATTGCACTCTTTCCAATATCTATTGTCTTAATAGAAATCCAATGGCCTATTTGGAGGAATTAATGAGAAGGCTTATGGATTTTAAGAGGGGTCAGTTAATTGTGGCAGGAGATTTACATTTTTTTATGGATCCGTGGCTGGATACATCTTTATGTGCATGGAGGAACGGAGGCAATAGTCTACAGTCGATCAAAAAAAGATTGCAGTGGTGTCAATTGATGGATACATGGCAAATTAAACATCCAAGGTGCAGAGACTATACCTTCTTTTCCCCGGCACATGGGATGTACTCAAGGTTGGATTACATAATGGTAGAACATAGATGCTTCAATCTTAGAAATTACCAGGGATTCCAAGTATCTATGTTCTATCATTATGTAATCCAACCTTGAGTACATCCCTTGTGCTGGGGAAAAGATATAGTCTCTGTCCCTTGGATGTTTAATTCGCCATGTATCCATCAATTGACACCAATACAACCTTTTTTTGATCGATTTTAGACTTGCCTCTGTCCCTCCGTGCACACGAAGATGCATCCAGCCATTACTCCGATCTTAGAATTTACCAGGGATTCCAAGTAATTGCTGTATGCATCTTCATGTGCACGGAGGAGCTCAAAAAAATAGGAGCTCAAAAAAAGAGAGAAAGGGAGAAGAAAATAAAATTGCTAACTAAAGAATTATATGATTTAGAACTACATAAAAAGAAAATAGATGTGGGGACACAACAGAAGATAATTTTGAAGAGCGAGGAAATGAAAGACATCATGGAACAAGATACTAGAAGAATTTTCAATAGAGTGGCTAAAGAAAGGCATCAGTGGGGAAATAAACCTGGAAAATATCTGATGAGGAAATCAAGGAATTATATAGAAAAAATAAAAGATGAAAATGGTGAAATGGTTTATTCAACCACTGATATAGCTAAAACATTCCAAAAATATTATAGTAAGTTATATGATTTAAAACCCAGTAATCCAAAAAAATCAGAGGGGGAAAGCAAAAGTAAGAAGCAGCAACATTTAAAAGAAGTGGGACTGCCCAGGATAGAGGAAGAGAGATAGCATTAGAAAAATGTAATCTCCCATGAAGAAATAATTAAGGCACTGAGAAGTACAGCAACAGGAAAAAGCTCGGGACCAGATAGTTTTATGCTGAGACATTACATGAAGTTTCACAAACCGTTTATGCCCAAATTATGTAGGTATATGAACGCATTGGTAGAAGGGATGGATATGAGGGAGGAGTCTCTGCAGGCATATATCAGTTATACCGAAGGAGGGAAAGGACCCCTCTTAATATTCTAGTTCTAGGCTAATATCACTCTAAATAGATACATAACTATTTGCAAAGGTTTTAGCAAACAGGATGAAGGATCTGATGGTGGATTGAATACATATCGATCAAGTAGGATTTGTACCAGGGAAGGAGGGAAGAGACAATGGATTATGATCATTGCTCCTTTTGCAAAAAAGTAAGAAAGAAAAGGGTTTGGCATTGTTAATGTCCATAAACGCTGAAAAAGCTTTTGACAGGGTAGATTGGGGGTTCATAATGAGCACACTAGAAGCATTGGGTATTGGATATAAGATGATGCAGTGGATAAAAATATTGTATAGCTTTCCTTCAGCTGCAGTGAAGGTTAATGGTTCATTATCACAATTCTTCAAAATGTATAACGGGACAAGGCAGGGTTGCCCTTTGTCACCACTACTTTTTGTTATCTCACTGGAACCACTTCTGGCGACCATTCGAAAGTCTTTAGATGTAAAAGTAATTACGATTGGGAATTAAGAACATAAGGTTGCGGCTTATGCAGATGACATGTTGTTCTATGTCACAAACCCTAGAGTACCATTACTCATTCTAATAAAAATTTGAAAACACTATGGCGAACTGTCAAATTTGAAGATCAATCCCTCAAAATCAGAGATATTGAATATTTCAGTTTCAAAGTTAGAAAAACAGAACTTGCAGGAAGCCTTCCCTTTTTGTTTGGAGAGAAAGAGAATTAAGTTATTTAGGAGTAAGCTCACTCCCTCTTGGAAAAATGTTTGCCAAATAAACTGTATCTCACTTGTAAATAAAGTTAAGGAAGAATTTAGGAAAATGTCTGTAGGGGTACTCTCATGGTTGGGCCGCATAAATATTATAAAAATGGTTATAGTTCCGAAAATCCTGTATAAGTTCCTTATGCTTCCAATATATTTACTGGAGTCCTTTTTTTTTTTTTTAAGACCGTAAGAAAAATAAGTAAATTAATTTGGTCAAATAAAAAAAAAGGGTTAGTTTTGAAGTATTATGCAGAGATAAAGTTAATGGTGGTTTAGGCTTTCCGGATTTTAGGAGGTATTATCGCGCTGTACTGATTTCAGGAATGATTGAGTGGATTTGCAATACACCGGAAAAGATATGGGAGAAAATACACTAAGTGGGTCACAGTTAGATAATATGGCTTCCACAACAATACTGAACTTTTTGGGAAAACATAAGTATTTTAACACAAAATGTTTTAAGAGAATGGGATAGATTACAAAAGCGAATAAGATGGTAATATAATTCACTATTAATTCCACTGGAGGGAACAGATTTTTTTCCCACCAGGGAAGGAAGATGTTGCAGGTAACTGGATAAAAAATAAAAATGCATGTTTGAAGGATATCATGGAAAAGGGGGAGTTGCTTTCTTTTTTAGAATTAAAAGATAAGAGGGATTTGTTTTTTAGGTTAGATGTGTGGCAGTGCCACAAACTGAGGCATTTTGTATCAGCTCTTCCACAACCATTAAGGACGGTGGACAGTATGTATCCTCTGGAACGATTGTTTTGTCAGACGAAATGTAAACCTACAATGTCTTGTATTTATAAGATTCTTACTAATATTTCAGGAGCTGTCTGTCTACCGTAACTTGAGAAATGGTAAAAAGAGCTTGGAACAAAACTAGAGGAGCAGAGGAGTAGAAAATATTTTGATTGAGCCATAGTGCTGTAAATTTGAATATAGTAGAGATGAACTATTATACAGTTGTGTTCAAAATAATAGCAGTGTGTTGAAAAAAGTGAATAAAGCTCAAAATCCTTCTAATAGTTTTTTTTTCCATACACACAAATGCATTGGAAACACTACACATTCTATTCCAAATCAAAACATGAAGAAAAATATATCAATTTTGTGTTGTTCCTCTAAAAAAAAATTGAAGAAAAGTGATTATTAGACTGTTCAAAAAAAAAGCAGTGTTTGTATTCTTTACAAACTCAAACATTCACTATATAAATTGAAAAATGTTTGAAGATTTTGCTTTCCTTTGAATCACTTAATATTTAGTTGTATAAGCACTGTTTCTGAGAACTGCTGTACATCTGTGTTGCATGGAGTCAACCAACTTCTGGTACCTGTGAACAGGTATTCCAGCCCAGGATGATTGAACTACATTCCACAGTTCTTCTCTATTTCTTGGTTTTGCCTCAGAAACTGCATTTTTTATTCACCCCACAAGTTTTCTATTGGATTAAGATCCGGAGATTGGGCTGGCCACTCCATAACGTTGTTCTGGAACCAAGATGTTTACTGGTGTGTTTGGGGTCATTGTCTTGTTGGAACACCCATTTCAAGGGCATTTCCTCTTCAGCATAAGGCAGCATGACCTCTTCAAGTATTCTGATGTATTCAAACTGATCCATGATCCCTGGTATGCGATAAATAGGCCCAACACCATAGTATGAGAAACATCCCCATATCATGATGCTTGCTCAACTTTGCTTCACTGTCTTCATGGTGTACTGTGGCTTGAATTCAGTGTTTGGGGGTCGTCTGACTGTCTCTGGCCACTAGACCCAAAAAGAACAATCTTACTTTCATCAGCCCACAAAATGTTGCGTCATTTCTCTTTAGGCCAGTCAATGTGCTCTTTGGCAAATTGTAACCTCTTCAGCACATGTCAAAGCGGGACTTTGCAGGGGCTTCTTGCAGATAGCTTGGCTTCACATAGGCGTCTTCTAATTGTAACAGTACTCACAGGTAACTTTAGACCACCTTTGATCTTCCTGGAGCTGATTGTTGGCTGAGTCCTTGCCATTTTGGCTATTCTTCTATCCATTCGAATGGTAGTTTTTCGCTTTCTTCCACGTCTTTCAGGTTTGGTTGCCATTTTAAAGCATTTGCGATCATTTTAGCTGAGCAGCCTATCATTTTCTGCAGTTCTTTATATGTTTTCCCCTCTCCCATCAACTTTTTAATCAAGGTACGCTGTTCTTCTGAACAATGTCTGGAACGACCCATTTTCCTCAGAATTTCAGAGAGAAATGCACTGTAACCAGCATGTACAACATTTGCTGCCTTCCTTCCTTAAATAAGGGCAATAATTGCCACCTGTTTTTTAAAGAATGAATGACCTTACTAATAGAACTCCACACTATTATTTTGAACATGCCCCTTTCAATTAGTGATTCAATTACACAGAATCAGCAGCATGCATGCCATGACTGTTGGATTTCTATTACTTTACTACACCTGCTAGTAAATTCTTTGCCATGTAGAAATATAATTTCTACCAAAAACAGTGATTGATCAGGTTAGTGATGTCTGACTGCTATTATTTTGAACACAACTGTATATATGGGGAGGGGGTGAGTGGGGTCTTTTCTTTGTTTAGTGTAAGAATTTTTGATATGGAAAAAATATTCTCGTATAATGTATGTGAATTAAAATTAATAAAAGATGTATATTAAAAAAAAACGTTGATTGGGATATACATGTTACATATCGTCGTGCACGCCAAAATGAGAGTAAAAATTCTAGCAGGAGACCTCCTCTGTACACTATACTGATAACCTATAAGGGGCTTTAAAAGTATCACTTATAGAAAATGTAGGGTACTGAAGTTCGTTGCCATTTCACGAGCGCGTCCAAATTTAAGGTTTGACAAGTTGGTTATCTATTTACTCGGTGCAATCTCATCTTTTATATTTTATAAAAAAAAATAAGGTATTTTATTGCTTTTTTTTTTTGTGCCCTAAAATGAACTTGCTTGTATTTTTTCTGAAAACTTTGTGGTAATATCATTTGACATAAAAATTGGAACTATTCTCTAGGGTCTCTGCTTTCATAAAATATACAATGTTTAGGGGTTTTGTGTAATCTTCGGGTCTAAAATGATTTTTTAAGCTTGTGCAAAAAAACGCAAAAAGGCTGTGGCCGCGAAAGGGATAAAGGATAAGCTGTAAACTCCCTTTACCTGAGGAGCACCCAATCCATGTTCATTACACTAGAAGGTCTTTCTTCTCCTTGCTAGTCCCCAGGTGCGATGCTGGAGACGCTAATGCAAAAATGCTGAAAAATTCACGGTTTTAACGGTTTTAACATGACTTTATATAGCTAATGTTACCAGCGTTATTAAAACATCCAGTGTGCATGGAGCCTAAAGAATTAAAAATTATTACATGTTTAAGTCGCCATAAAGCCCCTTTTTGTTTTTAAAACATTCCTAAAATCACCTCTGATTTAAATACAGTTTTAGGGGGGAGTGGCTTGGCGCATGAAGCGATGGGCAGCTACCCTGCACAGCTGGCCCAGACCTCTGCAGGCTCACATTCTCCCTCAAGGGCTCCATGAAGAAGAGGAGAAGGTAAGCCCTCAGGGCTCTCTCTCTCCTCTCCTGGGGATCCTGTTGCAACAGGGCACACAGAGATCTCACAGCCCCTCTCCAGCATCTCTCTGCTCTGAGGATGGCTGGAATTTGCAGTCCCACATGCGGTCCCTGCACACTTACATTAAATCCCTTCCTACAAAAGCAGATTTTGAGCTTTATGTGAAACGTATTGAAAGCACATACAAACAAGAAATTTATGATCTTAAACAAGACATTTGTGTGCGTATGAAAGAGATTGAAAATACCGCGTTACAAACCCACGAAGAGACCCTTAACTCCCATACGGTTCTTACACAACAGCTCATGTACCAACAAGATGACATTGAGAACAGGAACTGTCGTAACAATATCCAAATCAGAGGCATACCAGAATCCATTGGATCTAAAGATTTAGCCGCAGTGTTTACCGCCATCTTCAGTGAACTACTACAGCAACCTTAAGACACTTATATTGAATTGGACTGCGTACATCGCAAGAAGGGGCCCTAGTAATCCTGATCCATCTTTTGTCGGTGATACCCTGTGCAGGGTCCACTATTTTAAGCCAGCACGCAAGACACCATTCTATTCAACGAAGTGCCGGCGGTGCTCCTCCCTGATCTTTCCCGCCATACTCTGGCTATGCGCTGGGCTCTACGTCCTCTCACTCAGATGTTGCAGGAGAGGCATATCCGCTACCAGTGGTGTTTCCCGTTTCAACTTCACGCCTCACCGAATGGTAAATTTGCTCAATTCTGCACCCTTGGGAACTTGCCTACATTTCTCGGTGTGTTCAAGCTACCTCAGGTGTCCCTCCCAGACTGACCCTTCCAACTACCGACCCTGGCCTTCCATTTCCCTCTTTCTGGCAGTGGTCCAATCGAAAGAAGAGGAAACGTTCCAGATCCTCCTCCCAAAAGATCCCAGAGGGATGATCCCCTATTTGCGTGAATTGGGAGGTTTTTCCCTTTCCCCTCTTTCTACAGTTTTTACACATTCTGATGGTTACTCCTGTTGGACCTGTACCTTTTATATTTGTGCCTGTTGTTTTTTCGGTTCTGGGGCTGTGGCCTGCGGCTAATCCCTGGGTTCCGCCACCGCCATTTGCTGTGACGGATGGGGATGCCTTCGGTCCTAGTCTCGGTGGCTTTAAGCCCTTCCATTATTTGTTTCATCCACACAGTCATTGCCAGGTTGTTTGTTTATTGGGCGGGGGCTTATTTTCTCATGCCTGTTTGAGGGTTTGAGTATTTTTTGTAGGGGGGGTTGTCCTTATGAGGGTGACCTTCCCTTAAGTTGTTTGCCTGCGCGGGAGGCCTGGGTCGGGATGGGATACATGCTCCTCTGATGTTGCCCACCTAGGCCTTCGGTGTACTGCGTAGTATCACACTGTTATTTTGGCAGCTTGTCTATTAGTTTCTCCTCACTTCTCTCTTTTTTCCGTTCTTGGCTTTTTATCCTTTTCTTGCTAGTTCTTTATTTAATCCCCTTCTTTTTCTTCCCTCTTGTTAGTTTTTTTTTTTTTTTTTCCCTGGGGAGTTGGGGGCGACTCGGCGGAGCACTAACGGTGACACACGGTTTTCCTTTTTTCTCTCCCACATACAAATATTACTCAGATTTTAAATTTTCCTCTATTAATTGTAGGGGCTTTAACACTCCAGAGAAGCGGAGCCAGATGCTCTACCATTTCCATAAACATGGATCGCAGTTCTTGCTCCTCCAGGAGACTCGTTTTCACTCTGATGGTATCCCAGTCCTCCACAATCGTCACTATAATCAGTGGTATCATAGTACTAATCCGCAGCCTAGGTGTGGGGGGTGTCGGTGGCCTTTCATCATACCTTCGGCCCGGAGGTCTTGGACTCCCTAGTTGATCCAACTGGTCGCTACCTCTTCCTTAAATTGAAATACCAAGATTTTGTTTTTACAGTTAGGTTGCCATCCATCATGAAATTTTTCCCAACCGATGGGAGGAAGGGTTTCCCAACTCCAGAGTTTGATGCATGAGCTACCAGGCTAGGGAAAACCTGGTCTTGGGTGTAAGGCTCATGAGATTGTCCAAAAACTGTGCTGCCTTTTCCCATGCAACCAGAATGTTGTGTTGGGCATATGGAATTGTTGCGAAGGAGGTCACCTAAAATCCTCATGTGAAAAGGAGGGCAAGAACCACTGTGAATGTATGCAAGGTGCAGTGGGCAATCCGAAGGACAGGGAATCAAACTGATAGTGTTGTGTTCCTATAGAAGAAAGCATAAAGCATTAATGAGGGCATGTAATAAGATCTCCTTGATGTCAACAGAATCCATGTTTGGTAGATTTTGCTGCAGGCAAACCCCTTTCTGCTTGCCTATTGCAGCTTAAGGGTGGGGATAGGTATTAGAAATGTAGCACAACCACACATCTAAATGAGCACTTGGGGTTCACACCAGAACATGGTGTGTTTGTGTGCGTTCCTGCACCGTGTTCCAAATGCACTGGGTGTATGATCTGCTACAGGTGCCAATAGATTACGAGTGACACCCCAAATGCAGATCGCAAACACTGTGTTTTGACTGCACCAGTTTGCATGTTACTGCGGTACTATGCAAACTGGTTGCAGTGTTTTTTTTTTTTTTTTTTTAAGTATTGCATGCACTACATTTTGTATGGTCCAATGCGATTTTCTATTCATTGAAATGAATGTACTGGAAATTACATTAATGCAGTGCACATTCCTGTGCAATTCCAGTGTGAACTGGTACTTAATGTGCTAGTCTCACAGGTGTTTGGTCACCCATTGTAATCGGACCGCTGTAGATGCAATACATATACCAGGAGAATTCACCTGCAGTTAATTGTTTGGTAAATGTCCCATTCACTGGTTTGAATTTTGAATGTCCTTCCTGCTGTGTTTTGAAGCGTATCTAAGCTTTAATATATTGCAACTTGCACAACTACTGGGACGTGACGGCTGCGATAGTTGGTTTTTATTTTTACAGGCTTTTTTATCCTCTTTCATCTGGTGATTTTGCCAGTAACACATTTCTTGTCCTAGGGTGACAATGCTCATGCACTAAACTACATTGGTGGAAGAGCAGCGTTGTCGCTACATTTCTTCCCCTCATTTTAATAACATAGGAGGAGCTGCTTTGTAGTCCACTGAGATTACTGGAAATGGTGTAAATGATAAAAAGAGAACACGGAGTGTTCGTATCACTAGATTTCTGGCAAGGTCAACAGGTATTTGTTGTATTTTTATGTAGAATTAAATTATTTCGGTAATATATGTACCAAACCAAAAGAGAACAAATGACAAGTTGGGGTGTATATTCATTTTAATGGTTTTTTTTCAATTAAGAATTTGTATAGGCATTGGCGACAGCCATGCAGACCAATTTGATGCAGTGTGCAGCGTATGGCGTGAGCACTGACAGGCTGACCCACCACCCCTTCAACCTCTGCAGCAGTGCTGGCAGCACTCATACGTCTTATTTCCCAAAGACAACCTCTGAATATGATGCTGAGCACGTGCACTCAATGTCTTTGGTCGACCATGGCGAGGCCTGTTCTGAGTGTAACCTGTCCTGTTAACCCGCTGTACAGTCTGTCTTGGCTGCCATGCTGCAGCTCCGTTTCAGGGTCTTGGCAAGCGACATCGAGGAGGGAAAATGGCTTGCTTGGCCCAATGTGGACATTTTCACTTTAGGGGTGTACTCACTTTTGTTGCTAGCAGTTTAGACATTAATGGCGTTATTTTGAGGGGACAGCAAATTTACACGGTTAAACAAGCTGTGCACTCGACATTTTGCTACAGTGTAAAGTAGTATTTCTTCAGAGTTGTCACATGAAAAGATATAATAAAATAGTTACAAAAATATGAGAAGTGAACTCCTGTGAGATACTGTAAGTGTACTTTCACTGGATGAATGGCTATGACATATTCTTTATAAGTCGACCTCTAAAGTGTGTCTTGTGGAAGGCATATTTGCTGGAACTTGCACTAAATATGCAACAAGCGGCATTTTTTACATGCAGTTGTACAGTTGCATTGCACCAAAATACAGAATCATGGCTGCAGCCTTAGGTTCAAACCCCCCCCCATCGCCTTTTAGGGCAGCACCTGGAGAGAGAGTACAGCTACACCCATAATTAAAGAAAGCACTGCAGCTTTAAAAAGTCAGCCTCTTCCACCATGCCCTTAGTTATACTGTTTCCTCTACCATGGGGAAAGCGCTGCAGGAAACCTTTGTTGGGGGGGCTGCGCGCTCTTCAAGTGGGAGGGGGACGGTAGCCTTACTGATGGTGTGGCGTTTGCGTGGACCATCCCAGCACCTTCCTCCAGATATGAGGGGAGTGCTCTGGTGCCTTCATTCCTCCTCCAGCTCAGAGGAGTTGTGGCCACCTGGAGATTCTTTGCCTGGGTGCCTGAGGGTCCAAGAATGTAGGAGCAGGTGGTCTTACATCTGGATCGGTGTGCGGGAGGCCGTGGAGTAGTAGCGGCTTCCCGCTAGTGTGCAGTGGGTGACGCCGGAGCTGGTGGCCAGGACTTCCAACAGGGCCTGGCGGCAGTGGTCCTGGCCGCTGGAACGCAGGAGGAAGAGGCAGGTCAGCTGGTGCATCTGGGTCCCAGGGAAACTTTGAAAAGAACTCTTCTCTCTCTCTCCCTCCCCATCTCTCTCCTCCCTCCCATCTCTCTCCCCTCTGCCTCCCCATCTCTCTCCCCTCTGCCTCCCCATCGCTCTCCCCTCTGCCTCCCCATCGCTCTCCCCTCTGCCTCCCCATCGCTCTCCCCTCTGCCTCCCCATCGCTCTCCCCTCTGCCTCCCCATCGCTCTCCCCTCTGCCTCCCCATCGCTCTCCCCTCTGCCTCCCCATCGCTCTCCCCTCTGCCTCCCCATCGCTCTCCCCTCTGCCTCCCCATCGCTCTCCCCTCTGCCTCCCCATCTCTCTCCCCTCTGCCTCCCCCCTCTGCCTCCCCATCGCTCTCCCCCCTCTGCCTCCCCATCGCTCTCCCCCCTCTGCCTCCCCATCGCTCTCCCCCCTCTGCCTCCCCATCGCTCTCCCCCCTCTGCCTCCCCATCGCTCTCCCCCCTCTGCCTCCCCATCGCTCTCCCCCCTCTGCCTCCCCATCGCTCTCCCCCCTCTGCCTCCCCATCGCTCTCCCCCCTCTGCCTCCCCATCGCTCTCCCCCCTCTGCCTCCCCATCGCTCTCCCCCCTCTGCCTCCCCATCGCTCTCCCCCCTCTGCCTCCCCATCGCTCTCCCCCTCTCTTCTCTCTCTCTCCTCTCCCCCTCTCTTCTCTCTCTCTCCTCTCCCCCTCTCTTCTCTCTCTCTCCTCTCCCCCTCTCTTCTCTCTCTCTCCTCTCCCCCTCTCTTCTCTCTCTCTCCTCTCCCCCTCTCTTCTCTCTCTCTCCTCTCCCCCTCTCTTCTCTCTCTCTCCTCTCCCCCTCTCTTCTCTCTCTCTCCTCTCCCCCTCTCTTCTCTCTCTCTCCTCTCCCCCTCTCTTCTCTCTCTCTCCTCTCCCCCTCTCTTCTCTCTCTCTCCTCTCCCCCTCTCTTCTCTCTCTCTCCTCTCCCCCTCTCTTCTCTCTCTCTCCTCTCCCCCTCTCTTCTCTCTCTCTCCTCTCCCCCTCTCTTCTCTCTCTCTCCTCTCCCCCTCTCTTCTCTCTCTCTCCTCTCCCCCTCTCTTCTCTCTCTCTCCTCTCCCCCTCTCTTCTCTCTCTCTCCTCTCCCCCTCTCTTCTCTCTCTCTCCTCTCCCCCTCTCTTCTCTCTCTCTCCTCTCCCCCTCTCTTCTCTCTCTCTCCTCTCCCCCTCTCTTCTCTCTCTCTCCTCTCCCCCTCTCTTCTCTCTCTCTCCTCTCCCCCTCTCTTCTCTCTCTCTCCTCTCCCCCTCTCTTCTCTCTCTCTCCTCTCCCCCTCTCTTCTCTCTCTCTCCTCTCCCCCTCTCTTCTCTCTCTCTCCTCTCCCCCTCTCTTCTCTCTCTCTCCTCTCCCCCTCTCTTCTCTCTCTCTCCTCTCCCCCTCTCTTCTCTCTCTCTCCTCTCCCCCTCTCTTCTCTCTCTCTCCTCTCCCCCTCTCTTCTCTCTCTCTCCTCTCCCCCTCTCCCTCCTCTCCCCCCTCTCCCTCTCCCCCCTCTCTCTCTCGTCCCCCCTCTCTCTCTCGCCCCCCCTCTCCTCTCTCGCCCCCCCTCTCCTCTCTCGCCCCCCCTCTCCTCTCTCGCCCCCCTCTTCCCTCTTTCCTCTCTCTCGCCCCCCCTCTCTCTCTCTCGCCCCCCCTCTCTCTCTCTCGCCCCCCCTCTCTCTCTCGCCCCCCCTCTCTCTCTCGCCCCCCTCTCTCTCTCGCCCCCCCTCTCTCTCTCTCTCTCTCGTTCCCTCTCTCTCTCTCTCGTTCCCTCTCTCTCTCTCTCGTTCCCTCTCTCTCGTTCCCTCTCTCTCTCTCGTTCCCTCTCTCTCTCTCGCCCCCTCTCTCTCGCGCCCCCCCTCTCTCGTTCCGCTCTCTCTCTCGCTCCCCTCTCTCTCGCCCCCTCTCTCGCCCCCCCCTCTCTCGTTCCGCTCTCTCTCTCGCTCCCCCCTCTCTCTCTCGTCCCCTCTCTCGCTCCCCCCTCTCTCTCTCGTCCCCTCTCTCTCTCTCGCCCCCCCTCTCTCGCCCCCCTCTCTCGCCCCCCTCTCTCGCCCCCCTCTCTCGCCCCCCTCTCTCGCCCCCCTCTCTCTCGCCCCCCTCTCTCTCGCCCCCCTCTCTCTCGCCCCCCTCTCTCTCGCCCCCCTCTCTCTCGCCCCCCTCTCTCTCGCCCCCCTCTCTCTCGCCCCCCTCTCTCTCGCCCCCCTCTCTCTCGCCCCCCTCTCTCTCGCCCCCCTCTCTCTCGCCCCCCTCTCTCTCGCCCCCCTCTCTCTCGTTCCGCTCTCTCTCTCGCTCCGCTCTCTCTCTCTCGCCCCCTCTCTCTCGCCCCCTCTCTCTCGTTCCGCTCTCTCGCTCCCCTCTCTCTCTCTCGCCCCCTCTCTCTCGCCCCCCTCTCTCGTTCCGCTCTCTCTCTCGCCCCCCCTCTTTCTCTCGTCCCCTCTCTCTCTCTCGCCCCCCCTCTCTCGCCCCCTCTCTCTCTCTCGCCCCCCTCTCTCGCCCCCTCTCTCTCTCTCGCCCCCCCTCTCTCGCCCCCTCTCTCTCCCGCACCCCCTCTCTCGCCCCCTCTCTCTCCCGCCCCCCTCTCTCGCCCCCTCTCTCTCCCGCCCCCCTCTCTCGCCCCCTCTCTCTCCCGCCCCCCTCTCTCGCCCCCCCTCTCGCCCCCCTCTCCCCTCTCTCTCGCCCCCTCTCTCTCGCCCCCCTCTCTCGCCCCCTCTCTCTCTCGCTCCCCTCTCTCTCTCTCGCCCCCTCTCTCTCGCCCCCCTCTCTCGTTCCGCTCTCTCTCTCGCTCCCCCCTCTTTCTCTCGCCCCCCCTTTCTCCTCTCTCTCGCCCCCTCTCTCTTGCCCCCTCTCCCCTCTCTCCTCTCTCGCCCCCTCTCTCTCTCGCCCCCCCTCTCTCTCGCCCCCCCTCTCTCTCTCGCCCCCCCTCTCTCTCTCGCCCCCCCTCTCTCTCTCGCCCCCCCTCTCTCTCTCGCCCCCCCTCTCTCTCTCGCCCCCCTCTCTCTCTCGCCCCCCTCTCTCTCTCGCCCCCCTCTCTCTCTCGCCCCCCTCTCTCTCTCGCCCCCCTCTCTCTCGCCCCCCCTCTCTCGCCCCCCCCTCTCTCGCCCCCCCCTCTCTCTCGCCCCCCCTCTCTCTCGCCCCCCCTCTCTCTCGCCCCCCCTCTCTCTCGCCCCCCCCTCTCTCTCGCCCCCCCCTCTCTCTCGCCCCCCCCTCTCTCTCGCCCCCCTCTCCTCTCTCTCCTCTCTCGCCCCCCCTCTCTCGCCCCCCTCTCCCCTCTCTCTCTCTCGCCCCCCCTCTCCCCTCTCTCCTCTCTCTCGCCCCCCTCTCTCCTCTCTCTCGCCCCCTCTCTCTCTCGCCCCCTCTCTCTCTCTCGCCCCCCCTCTCTCTCTCGCCCCCCCTCTCTCTCTCGCCCCCCCTCTCTCTCTCGCCCCCCCTCTCTCTCTCGCCCCCCCCTCTCTCTCGCCCCCCCTCTCTCTCGCCCCCCCCCTCTCTCTCTCGCCCCCCCTCTCTCTCGCCCCCCCCCTCTCTCTCGCCCCCCCCCTCTCTCTCGCGCCCCCCCTCTCTCTCGCCCCCCCTCTCTCTCGCCCCCCCTCTCTCTCGCCCCCCCCTCTCTCTCGCCCCCCTCTCTCTCGCCCCCCCTCTCTCTCTCGCCCCCCCTCTCTCTCTCGCCCCCCCTCTCTCTCTCGCCCCCCCTCTCTCTCTCGCCCCCCCTCTCTCTCTCGCCCCCCCTCTCTCTCTCGCCCCCCCCTCTCTCTCGCCCCCCCCTCTCTCTCGCCCCCCCTCTCTCTCGCCCCCCCCCTCTCTCTCGCCCCCCCCCTCTCTCTCGCCCCCCCCTCTCTCTCGCCCCCCCCTCTCTCTCGCCCCCCCTCTCTCTCTCGCCCCCCCTCTCTCTCGCCCCCCCTCTCTCTCGCCCCCCCTCTCTCTCGCCCCCCCTCTCTCTCGCCCCCCCTCTCTCTCGCCCCCCCTCTCTCTCGCCCCCCCTCTCTCTCGCCCCCCCTCTCTCTCGCCCCCCCTCTCTCGCCCCTCTTTCTCTCGCCCCCCCTCTCTCCGCTCTCTCGCCCCCCCTCTCTCCGCTCTCTCGCCCCCCTCCTCTCTCTCGCCCCCTCTCTCCCCTCTCTCTCCTCTCTCTCCCCCCTCTCTCTCGCCCCCTCTCTCGCCTTTCTCTCGCCCCCCCCTCTCCTCTTTCTCTCGCCCCCCTCTCTCTCCTCTCTCTCGCCCCCCTCTCTCTCGCCCCCCTCTCTCTCGCCCCCCTCTCTCTCGCCCCCCTCTCTCTCCTCTCTCTCGCCCCCCTCTCTCTCGCCCCCCTCTCTCTCCTCTCTCTCGCCCCCCTCTCCCCTCTCTCGCCCCCCCCCTCTCCTCTCTCGCCCCCCCTCTCTCCCCTCTCTCGCCCCCCCTTTCTCCTCTCTCTCCTCTGTCTCGCCCCCCCCTCTACTCCTGGCGGACGCATCAGTCCTGGTTTCAGTCCCGTCATCTCCAGCAGGACACTCTTCAAAAATAGGCATATCAGGATCCTCTGGACAGACCTACAAAGCTCGCGTCAAACGTGAAAAAAGCACTGTGGTGGTGGGAGGATCCGACCAACCTGTTGATAGGTCTGCCATGGTCCTTTACACTGTCCAAATGCCTGTGGATGGATGCAAGTGCGTGGGGAGCCCACATCAAAGATCAGACGACATAGGGTTCGTTGTCCAAAGCGGAGGCAGTTGAGGGCCATCCAACTGAGTTTCCTCTTTTTTCAGCAGTTAGTAAGTGGGCAGCACTTACAGGTCCTCTTAGACAATATAACAGCAGTGGCTTACATTTCAAGACAGGTGGGCACAAGGAGCAGGGGCTGCTGGAGTTTGTACTAGAGGTCCTGTTTTGGGCAGAACAGAATTTAGCCTCCTTTCCGATCGTTCACCTAAAGGGCTCGCAAAACCAGCTGGCGGACTTTCTAAGCAGGAGAAAAGTAGTAGAGTCCGAGTGGAGCCTGAATCGGGAAGTTTTCCAGTTAATCACGGAAGCTTGGGTAGTTCCTCAGGTCGACCTTTTTTGGGAATCACCTAAATGCAAACTCAACACTTTTCTCCCTGCACAGGGAAGATCAGGCTGTGGGCTTGGATGTGTTTGCTCTACCATGGAATTACCTCTTGTCCTACGTGTTCCCTCCCTTTCAGCTCATTTATCTGGTGCTTCTAATGTTTGAGCAAGAAGTGACAAATCTAATCCCAATTGTACCTTACTGGCCAAAAAGGTAGTGGTTCTCGACGCTACTGAATCTATCTTCCAGACCCTCCTGGAGACTGCCAGACGGGGGAAAATGTCAGTGTGTCTTATGTAGCGAATATGGAGCGGCCTGTCCGGTATTTCCGCCACTGTGTCAGAATACTGGGCCGGTTGCTCGGCTCTTCTCTGCAGCAGGACCTTACCTGTTCCTCGGTCCAGCGCTGTACAGTCTTCCAGCGCCGGCATCTTTAGTGTGGGCACCCGGCTATGACAGCCAGTTACCCGCTGCGCATACGCGTGAAGCCCTGCGCTTTGTGAATGGTTCGGAGTCTTCTGGAACACATGGCAGGTCCCAGAAGATGCCAGGCCATTCACAAAGCGCAATGCTTCTCGCGCATGCTCAGTGGGCACCCGGCTGTCACAGCCTGGTGTCCACACTAAAGGGAAGACAACACCGCAGAAGTGGGAGCGGGTACCTGTCAAATTCAGCTACCCACTCCTCCTCCCTCCCCAGAGGTCTGCTGTCTCTTGTTCATCCCCTGTACTGTGTCCGCAGTCTCTGGTCATCCCCTGTACTGTGTCCGCAGTCTCTGGTCATCCCCTGTACTGTGTCCGCAGTCTCTGGTCATCCCCTGTACTGTGTCCGCAGTCTCTGGTCATCCCCTGTACTGTGTCCGCAGTCTCTGGTCATCCCCTGTACTGTGTCTGCAGTCCATTGGTTCAGAATATTTTTTTTTCTCTTGTATTACTCCTCTAAAACCTAGGCGTCTTATGGTCAGGTGCGTCTTATGGAGTGAAAAATACAGATCCAACTAGTTCAGGAGAAGAAGCATTTTATACTTTTGGATGTGAAAAAATGTCTTTTGCAGTTTTTGGAGGTCTCAAAGGAGTTCACGAAGTCAAACACCTTGTTTGTACTTTTTTTGGGAAGTCGCAAAGGGGAGAGAGCCTCCAAAAGTGCTTTGGTCAGATGGCTCAGACATGCCATCAAGGAAGCCTATGGAGCAATAGACAAAGATCCTCCAGTAGGGATTGCAGCACACTCTACAAGATCAGTGGCGGCCTCCTGGGTTGAAAGTGCTGGTGCATCTCCAGAACAGATTTGAAAGGCAGCTACATGGTGCAGCTTTTCCATATTTATATGCCATTATAAGGTGGACTTGTTGGCGGCTGCTGACCAGTCTTTTGGTAGGAAGGTCCTGCAAGCGGTGGTCCCACCCTAGGGTAAGTTACTCGGTTATCGTCTCCAGGTGCTGTCCTGAAAGACGATGGAGGAAAACGTTAGACTTGCATATGATGGTGTTTCTAAGAGCCTTTCAGCACAGCAGCAAGCCCCCCCTCTCCAGGTGCTGTCCTGAAAGGCTCTTAGAAATACCTTCACTGGTAATTCTAACTAAGGGTTTTGTTTGTTTTTATTGTGTGTGTGGTTTTAAAAGTGTTTTCTTGTACATTCATTGATGGACACCGCTCTTATTGACCTTAGGATTTATAGTACCACATACAGGAGTAGGATACTAGGCAGGAAACAAAAACTCGGCACCACCTATGGGCAGTCCTAGCTGGTATAAAACCTCTCTCTGCTATAAATGGCGTTTTTTTTCTGCCTAGTGTTCTGGGAGGGATTTTCTTCTTGTAGAGATCTTTAATCGGTTCCTGGGCTGGGGAACAGGTTGGTTAATCAGTCTGGCTAACAAGAGTGCATAGACCTTTTGCTAACTGTTGGGCCGGCTGCGACAAACCCTACCCAGGACCGGGGTGGCCAGTGAGTTAAACATATTTTGCTGGGGCACATGACCTGATGTCGGAGTCTGTGGTGTTACCCTGGCTGAAAATCCCCCACTTTGGTGGAGAGGAGGATCTGTCATGGAAACCTTATCTACGTGCTTTGCTGGATCGATAAGTAGCCTTCCCCTCCCGGGACGTTTGCCTGAGGGTAGTTCACTGGTGCCAGGGGTCAGGTGTTCTGTGCCCCTCTCCTCCCCTTCCTTGATGAGTAGAGGACTGGCAATGGTGAGAGGTGTGAAATAAGGACTTGATCCTAGGCTCTGGGCATGTTATCACTTTCTCTGGCATGCTGGGGATGCTCTGGGCTGCCTGCCAGCTTAACCTCTGGGCCTCCCTGTGGGTAGGCTCACCAAGCAGTCTCTCAATTTAGGGTGCAGTTTTATGGCTTGCTGGGCTGTAGCAAGCCATAAAACCTGCCTGTGGCCATTTGCCCTTGTTGGCTCTGCCTGGGAGCCAAACTGCTTTGAAGTTACATTCTGGTTTCTGGTGGAGTTCTTTGAAATATAAATGGAGATTCAGAATAGTGTGTTATTTCCCATAGCTTCTTTAGATGGCAATCTTCCCAGCTGGAGGTGTAAATAACATTCTAACATAGCTTTTACACAATAAGACTTCTAATAACAAAATATGCATTCAATATATCCACTTCATCAAAACTAAATGTTTTATATATAAAATAGCTATTCCATTTTCCCTCACAATCCCTCCTCTTGAACATTCTTGTCCAAACAATTATCCCTTCCTAAAAAATAAATTTGAGAAACATATTTGTTATATCAAACAATTTGTACATTAGTTGTGAACAGTTGGGTTCTTGGATTATTCACAGTGTAGAGGTTCATTTGGTGACAAAGCTATGTAGGGCCTTACTAGATGTGGATATTAGGGGTACTGGTAAAATTGAACAAACATAGGATTACTAGGTCTCATTACACATACAAAACCTAATATAACATATATTTTGAAGAAGATAACACTTAGTTTACAATTCCTCCCCTCCTTTAAATTCTCTTACATCTCCCTCTGTTTGCCTAATTTAAATTAAATATTTCTTTCTAGTTCAGATTTCTCCTGATTTATACATCCAAGTTACTTTTGCAGAAAAATTTAATTTTGCTTCATGAAGGCTGAAAAATACGAAACATTAAATAATAAATTAAACTAAAAATCAAACTCTAAAAAACTGTGTTGGGCTAAGAGTTTATAAACGCCGAGTCTTTAGTTGATTCCTTCAGTGTATCCTTGACAGCTAGTCCTCCATAAGACTGTACTGCAACACCTAAGAACTCATACAGTGTTCATACATAATATTTTCTTCAGGATCATCGTAGTCCACATGACAAGAAACTTCTGGTAGGTGTGCAGATCTGTTGCAATTATAACAAACTGAGCTTTAACTTATATTCATGAACAGCTGAAATGAAAGTTCTTCAGATATTTACAAAGTTTTTGAAACCACTTTTCTCCATCACTGTTTGTGGCTGTTTCATAAAGTTCAGAAATAAGGGAGGATATTTTTGAAGATGGTGTCATTCAGATTGCTAGTCTACCATTAGATATTTAACAAAAATGCCCATGGCGTTTATATTTCTCTGCCAACGTAAATCCATGTTATAGAGACAATAAGACCTAGAAGAAAAGAAATACATCTTTTTTTTTTTTTTAAATATTTTATTATACATTTTCAGTATACCAGTTACATATACAAAAGCCAATAAATACCTACTCGCATAACATAAAATACTCATATTTATCTGGCATTATTTCAAAATATTAACTTTACTCTTGGTATCCTTTTTCCCCTCAACTTTTCGCCACCCTAAAACCCTATACCACCGCAGTCTCCCAACCCTTCCTACCCAGCCCTGATTATGTTCTTTCCTGTTTATTCTATTGATCTTATTCGAAGAATACTATTATTTTTAATATTACAGATATCCTCGTCTTTTCTTTATTACATATATTCCAGGTATGCATCTGACTTTTTAAATTTCTCCCACTTTTACCATCTTATATGGAAAATCTCCATCCTATCTTCATCCATATGGTAAAGTTCATCCAGTCTATAAATCTTCTCTACCCTTTCTATCAAATCTTTTACTCTCTGTGCCTGTGGTTCCCTCCAAAATTTGGGTATCAGGCTCTTCTCAGCTTTCAACATAAAGGTGAGTTATCCCCTCTTATCCTATGTGCTACATTCGGAGTGATATACCATCTTGCCAAACATTTATAATTAATTTCTACCTCCTTTTATATTTACATTCCTGTGAATTAAACAATACATTTTCTTCTGTTTTTTTCTCATCAATTATTACTCCTAAATCCCTTTCCCATTTTTCTATAAATGGTGGTCTTATCGTACTTAAACCTGTGAGAATCTTATATATTTTAGAAGTCTTGTGCTTCCCATCTCCTCGTGTTTCTAGTACGTCAAAGGGGTTCCAATCATCTTCTCTTTTTTTTTTTTTTTTTTTTTAGTGGCTTTGGGAGGTTCCCTATAAAATGTTTCAACTGAAAATAACGCCCATCCATTCTCGTGAATATTTCCCTCTTGCTTTCCAATTCGTTAAGTGAACATATTTCCTCTCCATCCATTATATCTCTTAATTGAACTTCTTTCTTCCTTTATCCACTTCCCTGTAATGCTTTCTTTACTTGGATGGAAAAACTCTATTCCCAAGAGGCATTAACAGTGAATTAAATTTCCACCCCATTTGCTTGTGTAAAACATCCCAAACTCTTAAGACATTACGTGTAAACAAACTTGTGTTATCTGCTAATCCACGGTATTGAGGATGTAACCAAATATTTCTACTTAAATTGACTTAATGTATTTTCTATTTTTACCCAACTTTTTGCCTGTGCATTACATGTCCAATCATAAATTCTCACCAGTATTACTGAGTTGTAGTATCTTTTAATGTCTGGTACTCCCAAACCGCCATTCTCTTTGTGTCTACTTAAGATATCATATCTAATTCTAGGTTTTTTATTCCTCCATATAAATCTTGTCAGGATTTTTTTAATTATGCTAAAAAATGCCTCAGGTAGTTTAATTGGTATCATTTGGAATTTATATAAAATGTTTGGAACAATCACCATTTTTATCAAATTTATCTGTCCAATCCATGACTGAGATCCCCATCCCTTTCTTTATTTCATCTTTAATCTCATTTAATAGTGGAATATAGTTCAATCTATATACATTTTTTATAGAAATGGTCAGTTTTATACCAAGATATTTTAATTCTCTTTCTCTCCAGACGAAGGGAAATTCCTCCTGTAACATTTTTTTTTCTCTGTTTAGCAGGTTTATATTTAAAATCTCTGTTTTAGTTGGATTAATTTTTAAATTTGACATATCACCATATACTTTTAAGGATTTCATTAAGTTTGGCAATATTATCCTTGAGTTTCCTACATAGAACAGCATATCATCTGCGTAAGCTGCCACCTTATGCTCTATCTCTCCTACCCAAATTCCTTTTATATCTATGTTATTCCTTATGGTAGCCAAGAGAGATTCCAGAGATAAAACCTATAACAATGGAGACAGAGGACATCCCTGTCTTGTTCCATTCTGCATCTCTATATATTCTGACAGTTCCCCATTATCCATAAATTCGGCCAAGGGTTGGCTATATAATTTCCTTATCCATTCTGTCATTCTAGCTCCGATTCCCAAAACTTCCAGAGTGTCTAACATATATCCCCAATTTACGAATGCCTTCTCATCGTCTATCGAGAGTACCAACGCAGGAGTCTTCTCTTTCCTACTTTTTTTTATGAGAAACTGGGATCTTAATCCGTTATCTCTACCCTCTTCCTGGGACAAACCCTACTTGGTCTATATGTATCCACTTCGGCATTAAATCGTTCAATCTATTTGCTAATACTTTGCATATAATTTAGTATCTGTATTTCATAGGGAAATCGGTCTATAACTTGAACAATGAGTATCATCTTTTACCTTCCTTACGTATGAGGACAACATGAGCTTGCAGGGATTTCATTTCCATCTCACCTCCTAAGGCATTCATATATGTCTTCAATTTTGGTAGTAATGTTTCTTCATACTTTTTATAATATCTCACTGTATACCCATCGGGTCCTGGACTTTTCCCGGCTGCAGTACTTTTTATTGCCATATGTATCTCTTCATGTATTAATACTATTTCCAAGGATTTTAATTGTTCACTTTCGGTAATCCCACTTTTTCTTTTATATATGTCTGTCTTCTTTCTATTTTTCTTACTTTGTCTTCTCCTGTAATATCATGGGGCCTAATATTATATAACTTGTAATATTCTTTAAATACTTTTGCTATCTCTTTAGTTAAGTACACTAGTTCTCCTTTATCATCCCTTATTTTCTCTATATAGTTCCTTGACTTTTTTTTTCCTCAGGGCCTTCATTAAATATTTTCCTGGTCTATCTCCCCATCTATATCTTTCACTAATTTTATTAAAAACGTTCCTCTTATCTTCTTCCAGAAAATGATTTAATTCTTCTTTTTATTATCTTTTGCATCCCCTCTTTTGTTATTTTATTTTTATGTATCTGCTCTAGATTATGGAGTTCACTAAAAAGTATATTAATTTTTTCCCTTCTTTCCTTCTTCCTCTTTGCTCCTATCGCTATTAGGATTCCTCTAGTATAGGCCTTATGAGCTTCCCAAACTGTGGCTACCGACACTGCCTCAGAATCATTTTCCTTAAACAAGTGCTCTATTTCCTTCTTAATTTTTTGTTCCATCTCTTGATCCTGAAGAAGTGTCTCATTTAACCTCCATGATTTTCCTCCACTCTGCTCATTACCCCATAGTAATTGCATTGTGACAGAAGCATGATCAGAAATGTACATAGTTTCTATGTTTACTTTAACCAAAGACTCAATAAGTCGATGGTCCAACAGTATGTAACCCAGTATTGAGTACATCTCGTGTGCATGAGAGTAAAACGTATAATCTCTTTCCTTCATGTGCTTAATTCTGCATATATCTTCCAGTTGATATTGGTATAACATTTTTTTTCAGATTTTTCAGACACCTACTACCATCTCTATGCGCAGGAGAGGTCACATCCATCTGTGGATCCATACATAGATTGAATTCTCCTGCCACAATCAAACCACCTTTTTTACAATCCATTAATTTCCTCGAAATATTTTTTAGGAATACCTCCGGTTTCTTATTTGGGCAATATATATTTGCTAATGTACATTCTATTTCCTGTAAATTTCCTTTCAAAAACAGGAATCTCCCTTCTGGAGCTACCAATCTCTCTTCTAACTTAAACCTTATATTTTTTGCAAATCCTATTGCCATTCCTTTTGCTCGTTTAACTGGGGAATCTGCATAATACCACTCTGGATAATGTCTGGATCTTAACTTCACATTTGTTTCTTGTACCAAATGGGTTTCTTGTAAAAACACCACTGAGGAAAATCTATGTTGAAGTTCTTTAAGAATTCTAAATCTCTTCCCAGGACTATTTAAAACTTTCACATTATAAGTCACGAAGTGAATCTCTTCTGTTTTTCTCCTTTTTTTTTTCGCCTCCTCTCATCCCTCTTCATCCTCCTCCTCTCTCTCCCTCTCTGTCATATCTTCCACTTCGTTCGCTAACATTTCTCCAAACTGGTGTACCTCCGACTATACCACACAATCTAAAGCTGCCACAGAATCTTAGGCTAACTACTACTTCCCCATACCCTTCCCCACCCCCCTTTTACCCCTCCCCATCCCCCTCTAGGCTTGCAATTTGCCTGCAAATCATTTGTGGTCCTAACCCCACCTTTGATTCAACTTTAAGGTGAAGCTCTGACCATGTACGCCTCTCCAGTTTGCGTATCTCGTCCTCCATGTCCCGTCATGCTCTAGAAACTCAGGCCACAAAAGAGAGAAGAGGTAGGAGTGGAGGGAGAAGAAACAAAAAAAAAAGAAAAAGAGGAGCACAAGGGACAGACCAAAAATTAGTCTCTCCCACCTCCCCCTTCCCATAGTCCGACACAGATACTGTTTCTACTCTCTATTCCTCTTTAAAGCTATCTGCCACCCCTCTTTTTCCCATAACCCACATCTCCCTTCCTTCTTCCTCCCAACCAGGAATAACTATTTTCTGCAAATAAGTCTCTCACAAAAGTCTCTCAAATCTTCAGGGAAACTCAGTCTTGCTAAGCGACCATTTTTCCATTCGATTAAACACTCTGGGAATCCCCAACTATATTGAACGTTCTGCTTTTTCATTTGCTCCAGTAATGGCTTCAAAATTCTCCTTCTTATTAATGTTTCCGCTGCTAAATCAGCAACGATCTGTATATTTATTGCTCCATATTTTATTACTGCTCTTCCTTTTATCTTCTTCCACAGCTCTTCTTTATCCCGATAGTTATGGAATTGTACGATCACATCTCTTGGGTATTTCTTTCTGCCTTGTTGTTTGAGTCTTGCAATTCTATATACGCCATCAATTTTAAGAGACTCTGTTGTAGATCCAACCATTACAGTATTCAGCATTTTCCCTATTATTCCGATCAAATCTTCTCCTTGAGAGATTTCTGGAAGGCCTTGTATCCTTAGGTTGCATCTTGTATTCCTATTCTCCTGGTCTTCCAATTTATATAGCAGATTCCTTTGTTCTTTTGTCATTTCCATTGTCCGTTTTTCTAATTTCTGTATGACTTGGGCATGTTTATCTAGTTTTTCTTCCGTCTCCTTCACACTTGATAATATTTGCCCCAGATCTTTATATAATTTCACCATTTCCTGTTTTATAGATCTTTCAAGTCCTTTAAACATTTCTGCTATTTCTGTTTTAGTGGGCATTTGTGAGCTCTTCTCTTGTTCTTCTGAATTTTCCATGTCCACTTCTTCTATTAGTTGACTACTGTTATCCATTCCCAGGGATAGTCTGGAACATTCTTCAACACTATTTTCCATCTCACATCTTCCATTTATTCCCTGTTGTCTCTCTGGGGTCTGTTTCTCCTGTAAGGGTATATATTTTTTTAATTCAACTTGTTTGGGAAGCCTTAGGCCCTCCTCCCTTTGACACTTAGTTTTTCATACTGTCAGTGACTGTTTCAGTTTTTCCCGGAGCTGGGGGGTTATTTTTATATTATCAAAATTATAATCCTTCAAAGATGTTATCCTTTAAATTCTTCTTTTCCTCTCCCCCCTCTTCTGAGCTCATCTGCCAGGGTCCACTGATCTGCAGGGTCTTTATCTGCCTTAAATTGTCCTCCTTCCACTCTTTTTCCCTTCCAAGACCCTTTGGGTGAGCCCCCTTTCAACGTTAAAGCACAGTTCAATTCCCCATTCAATACACCGATCACAGTACTCTTGCCGCTCACCCTCTTGTCTCCTTTTTCCTTCTCTCCAAGTGAGTTGGCTTCAGATGCTCTATCCTGGGGATTGTTGCCTTCAGTAGTCCCCCCCCACGTCGCAGGCAATTTTAAGGGGGGCTCCCGCATCCCATTTCCGATGGTCCCTGGCAGCAGCAGTGCATGTCAGAGAGGAGAAAGCCGGTGTCTCTCTCATTCAAAAAACGCCGACCGGCTTCAGCGCTCCATTACGGCAGATCACGTGGCCGCCCAACATCCTCTGAGCTCTGGCTGAGTCCGCCTCCTCTCTTCTTCAACTGACCAGGCTACCCTTTCTCCGCCATACACAACGGGGCCCGCAGGACTCGTACCTCTCCGGGAGGACCTGCGTTAGCTCCAGTATATCTCCCTACAGCTTCTCAGGCATTTTTTTTCCTTTCCCGGCAGGACAATGTAGGTGCCTGGTAGCCGGGAGCTCTCCACGCCATGATCAGGCTCCTCCCTCCTCCGGCTAAATTCCTTCTAAGGACACCAATAATTGCAGCTGTTTGGTTTCCATGCAGAAGTAAGAAATACATCTTAATACAAGGAGAAACCATTCTCACTTAGTATAATGTGTTACTCAACCATAATCCAAACTTAACTACACTATTCAGAATTCAATGAAACATTCATGAACAATAGGCTATCTCAAAGGGGACCTATCATGTATGACTGGAATCAGTGACCTTGAAGCTGACCAGGAACATGTAAGCACAGAGACAGGAGACTTGGAGAGCACAGAATACAGGACTTAGAAGAATGGCAGGAGTACTGTTCAGCACTGGGGTACTGGTCTTAAAGGTAAGCAGGACACAAAATGCTAGTAAGAAACACTTGTAGCACTGGGGATCAGGGCTCAATGGGAATGCAGGTACACAGGATATAGCTGATGTATCAACGATTCTAAGACGGGAACGATACCCAACGTGTTCTCTTGGGAGAACACAGCATGTCCGCACATGCAACAAGGGTGAGGGCCCTTGGAAGGGCCAAGGCGCAGAATCTTAGGAACTGCCTTGTCTTCTTCAGAGCTCTTGAAGGTAGAGGTGGGTTTGCTGCAGACGGTCCCCAGGTTGCGGTCCTCGTACTCACCCAGGTATGCGGCTACTGGGAACTACCAACTGATAAATAAGAACTCCTTGCAGCAATGAAGCACAGGGATCACTGGACAGTAGGGAGCTCAGTTCAAGTTGACAGGTATGCTTGGAACCACACGGACACTGAGAACAGGAACACAGACACACAAGACAACTTGGAGTAGGTAGCAATGCAAAAAGGAGTCTCTAAGAGCAGGTAGAGATGCACGGTGACACCAAACAGGAAACAGGATTGAAATACATTCGAAGACACAGAGGCAGACTGCTAGGACCTTTTTAAGGTGTAAAGCCTGAGGCAATGAGCCAAATTAGAATGAAAAGAGATGGCCTGGCTGGTCTTGTAGTTCATTAAATCATCAGCAGGAGGTTGAGCAGCCTTAAACACAAGCCTTGTGGGACAATAGGCAGCAGCAGAACCTTATAAGTTATGGAACTACATGTACCAGCATACCTGCTGCTCTTTGGATATTTCCAACTCTCTTGCAGACAGATTTGAAGCAAAGCTGAAGATCCCTGACATAGGCCTAATTTTAAATCTTAACAATATCCAACTAATCTTAACAATCAATATAGTAACACTACCATACATTCATTATATCTCTTAGGATATTCTAGGTGTTCAGATAGAGAAACAATTATTCAACTCAATCTTCGTCAAACTTTCTTCTCACAATAATATAACAACTTTATAAGACAGAAAATGCTTAGTTCTATTGTCAATGGTAACAGAGAATTTCTGGCTTTATCTGTTTGATTTGGGGACCTCTTGGGGTGTCGAAACTCTTTAATACCAGAGCCCATACATGTTAGATCAGGACACACAACAAAGAAGATCTAGCACCCAATAAATAGGCAACTAGGAACTGTTAAAGTCAGTACAAACTCAGATGAATGCACCAATATCAGCTAATGGGGGTGAAACCCTTAAGTATTTACATAAGGAAACAGACTAATAAAACAAGGAAGAAAACAATTTGGAACAATACTTCCATTGGTGGACTTTCCAGGAAGGCTGAGATCTTCTGTACTGAAAGCCTGAAAGAAGTCAAACCAGGGCATTGATCTGATCTAATGGTTAAAGATCTTTAACACCAACAAAGCATACAGTACATATTTTTAACATTTTCTCTCATAGTTTTTCTAACAGTGCACTTTTCTAATACCAAAAATTGTTCACGTCAAATAATTATTACCACGTGGGTTTTGTTTATGGTATACCATGTAGAAAAATTATTGTTCACCATGGTTAAATTAGCAGCTCAATGTAAAACTTTTAATAAGCTACCATTTGTCTGCAAGAGCGTTATACTTCACATACCGAACACATTGGAAAACTCTTCAAACTGTATCTCTAGAAAAACCACACAATATGACTATATTCACGAATACACAACAATTCACTATTCACAGCTAATTTCCTTTTAAAGTTCACTTGGCTCAGTAAATTTGCTTGACCATACAGATGTTCACACTCACAAACCATGCAATTAACCTGTGTCAAAGAAAGGAAGGGGGGGGGGGGGGGGTCAGCACTCAGTGGGCTGTCAGCACTTTAAACTATGAGACAGCACTCCTGATTTTTAAACTTTAAACAACATAGTGAAAAGGCTTTTTACATGCCACTATTTTAACATTTCACTTGACTTTTTATCAATTTTAATAACCAATGGGTGTGGCTTCGATGACCAAAATTATTAGTTACAGCAACCATTTCACAATTTTCAACTTACAATTTGTTTAGATGTACTTTTTTCAGAGTAAGCAATATATTTTAAAATATTTTCTACATTAAATTTACCACGTTCCTAAATTGGATAGGGCAAAACGACTGCATATTGCACTCATTTCACAATTTTAAGTGATTAGTTACCCCAATCATATGGCTCAATTTGTTTAAACTTCTAAAAGTCAAAAATCTAAATTTTAGTAATTTTCAGATCAAAATGTGTTCAGCTTCTAGATGTTGCCATGACCAACATGGCAGTGACTCGTTACGTTTACATGTAACATCACATCACCGTAAAATATAAGTAACAAAAACAAAACAAATCATTATGCCACTGATATTGAATCATTATTGTCAAATATTTTGCTGACACAGCACTTTAGGCACATTAATACAGTCAACCCAGACAACACAACATACAATCCATGGATCTCACACGTCTTAACACAACAGCATACTCTCACAATTTAGGTTGCTGAAATTCTAGACAAAAATATTAACACATCTCTCCAGTAAGGCTGCACTCTTTTTTTTTTTTTTTTTTTTTTTCTTTTCTGGACTGTACCTCAAACCTTTACATAGTTCAATATATGTCTAATTTTTTCCTCCTTTTTTTTTTTTTTTTTTTTTTTCCCCCCTCTTTTTTTTTTTTTTATATCTGGTGTTAACATTTACAGTAGGCTCTAACCCATGCCTCCTAGTTAGGTCATTGTAAGTAGGCAGGGTGGTAGTATAAGGTATCATGTGCTTAGTTATTTTAGCAATATTATCGGGTTCATGTTCTTATATAGGACTATAAGTATTTTATTTCCTTTTTAAGCATTTTTGTTCACATTGTTCACTCACATTTGTTCAATTGTCTTAGCTTTGAAAGTATCTGGATAGTACTTTTTACATTCTTTCAAGAGCTTAAGGTGAAATTTCCCTTCTAGGGGTACTAAACCCCTGTGTGCCTTGGTTCCATTACTTGAGGCATTCGGCCACTCCTGTTCCATAGTTATATATCATGTATTATTATTATACAGTATTTATATAGCACCAAAAGGTTTGCTCAGCGCTGTACATTATAGTGGGGGACAGAACATGAGACAATACAGTAACAAAACAGTAAACAAAGGGTTCGAGAGCCCTGCTCTTTCGAGCTTACAATCTAGGAGGGAGGGGATAGTGATACAGGAGGAAGTGGCTGTGGGGGATGGAATGGTAGGAAGAGTGGAGGAGATTGCCTGTTAAGTGAGGGTGGGGTAGGCTTCCCTGAAGAAATGGGTTTTCAGGGTGCGCCTAAAGGTGAGTTCCAGAGGATGGGGGAAGTCCTGGAGAAGTCCTGCAGTTGGGCGTGGGAGGAGAATACCAGGGAGCTAGAAAGTAGGAGGTCTTGTGAGGAGCGATGAGTACGGGTTGGGCGGTATTTGGGTATCAGGTCGGTGAGGTAGTTTGGGGCAGCGTTATGAATGGCTTTATTTCAGTGTTAGTATTTTGAATCTAATGCGTTGGGCAATCGGGAGCCAGTGGAGGGAATGACAGCGAGTGGTGGCAGAAGCGGAGCGGTTGGTGAGGTGGATGAGTCTGGCCGCAGAGTTCAGGATAGACTGAAGTGGGGATAGCCTGTGTTGTGGTAGGCCGGTGAGAAGGGAGTTGCAGTAGTCCAGGCGTGAGATAATAAGGGAGTGAACGAGTTGTTTAGTGTCTGGGGTTAGGAACGTACGTATTTTGGAGATGTTGCGGAGGTGGAGCCTGCATGAGTTTGCCAACGATTGGACATGGGGTTGGAAGGACAGGTTTGAGTCTAGAGTGACACCTAGGACTTTGGCTTGCGGGGTGGGACTGATGGTGGCGTTGTTGGTCGTGATGGGGGGGGGGGGGGGGGTCGGACTGGGGGGAAAATTAGGAGCTCGGTTTTGGAAAGGTTCAGTTTGAAGAAATGGAGTGACATCCAGTCTGATATGTTGTTCAGTAGGTGGGCGATACGGGTGGAGACTGAAGGGGTAAGGTGAGGGTGAAGAGGTAAATTTGCGTGTCATCTGCGTAGAGGTGATAGTTGAAGCCGTGGGAGTGTATCAGTTTGCCGAGGGAGAAGGTGTAGATGGAGAAGAGAAGGGGCCCGAGGACAGAGCCTTGGGGGACCCCAACAGAGAGGGGGAGGTGGTAGCGTTATAGGTAATGCTGAAGGAGCGTTGGGATAGATAGGAGGAGAGCGGAGTCTCTGATGCCAAGGGAATGTAGTTTATTAAGGAGGAGGGGGTGGTCAACTGTTGAAGGCCGTGGAAAGGTCGAGGAGTAGGAGGACTGAGTAGTGGCCATTAGCTTTGGCGGTTAGCAGGTCATTAGTGATTTTGAGTAAGGCGGTTTTGGTGGAGGGTAGGGGACGGAAGCCAGACTGTAGTGGATCGAGGAGGTTGTTGTCAGTGAGGTGGGAGCTTAGGCGATTGTAGACTAAGCTTTCAAGGAGCTTGGATGTAAATGGCAGCAGGGAGATGGATCTAAGGTTGTTCAGGTCGGTGGGGTCCAGGGAGGGTTTTTTTAATAATGGGGGTGATGTGCGCGTGCTTTAGGGGGGAGGGGAATGCACCAGTAGAGAGGGAGAGATTGAAGATGTGGGTGAGGGAGCGTAGGATGGAGGAGGAGGGTGACCGGAGGAGTTGTGTGGGGACAGGGTCAAGGGGGCAAGTGGTGAGGCGGGCTTCTGAGAAGACCTTAGTGACCTCAGTGGTTGCAAGGCTGAAGGAGCAGAGTGTTGGGGAGGTTATAGTGTGCGGGGTGTTAGGTATGGTGGGGGGCAGGGCAGTTGCGAGGTCAGAGGAGGGGGGAGTTGATGGGGTTATGGTGGGAGGGAGGCTAGGTGGGGTCGTAGATTGAGCATTGGCAATGTACTTACGGATTGCGTTGATCTTATTTTGGAAGTGATTGGCAATCTCGTGGGCGGTGAGTGAGGTACTGGGTGGAGGTGGGGGGGAGAGAGTAGGGAGTTGAAAGTGGAGAAGAGCCGGCGAGGACAGGTGGAGAGGGTGTTGATGAGGGTAACGAAGTAGGCTTGTTTGGCGACGTGGAGGGAGGTGGTGTAGGTGAGGAAGGCGGATTTGTAGAGGCAGAACTCTTGAGGGGATCTGGTTTTGCGCCATAATCGCTCCAGCGTGACTGCGATGTTTACGATTTTTAGTGTGGTCGTTCTGCCAGGGTTGAAGCGGTCGGGGTCTAATGCTACGTGTGGTTAGGGATGCTAAGGAGTCTAAGGCAGCTGACAGCGAGTCGTTATACGTAGTAGTGGCCAGGTCAGGGCATGACAGTGGAAGGATACTGTCATACAGACGGTCAGCTGCAGAGTGGAGAGCGGCCGGATTCAGGTTGCGGAAGTAACGGCTGGTGATGGTTTGACTTTTAAGGGGGGAGGTGTTAGAGGACGGGGAGATGGAGAACGAAAGTCTTCTAGGAAGCGGGATACGGGTCGAAGAGGCCAATGGATTACTGCAATCCTCAGAGGGGTGGGAGAGATGTCGGATCCAGTGGGCCTCGAAGGAGGAGAAGGATAGAGAGGGGGGGGGGGGTTTTGGAGGACCTGGAAGGTGCTCAGCTATGACAAGAGCATGCCGACCCCACCACCTCTGCGACCGCTCAGTCTGGGTGAATGGGACCAGACGAGACCTCCATAGGAGAGTGCCGCAGGGGAGGTGGAGTCAGTGGCTTGGATCCAGGTTTCAGTGACAGCTAGGAGGTTGAGGGAGTGGGAGATAAAGAGGTTGTGGATGGTGGTGTTGCAAACCGATTGGGCATTCAGGAGTGCAACCGAGAGTGGAGGGGTGGATGCAGGCAGGAGGGGGACAGGTATAAGGTTGAGGGGGTTGCGGCGGTTTGTGGGAGTAGGAGGGTGAGTGAGGTGGTGAGGGGCCAGGGTTCGGGGAGATATCCCCGGCGGTAAGGAGAAGGGTGAGAAAGGTGGCATGGGAGCAGGATGTGCAAGAGCGTGTGGGTCTGTTGGTGGTGTGTGGGTCGGTGGGAGAGTGGAGTATCAGGAGGAGGTGGTGAGAGCCGTAGAGGGGAGATGAAAGTAGTGAGGGTCCGATGTAAAGTTGTTTTGGGGGAGTAGGGGGGGTAGAGGGAGGAGATTTTTGGAATGGAGGAGGAGTACAGGTGGCATATTAGGAGGGTGAGTGGAGTGCTGGCCAATTGAGGGAGGTGAAAGGTTTCACATCGGGGCGTATGGATGCGGAGAGTCTGTCGCGCAGTGGGGTCTCGTAGGCCGGGTTCATCTGTGGGAGGAGAGGGAGAGTGGTGGGCAGCTGGTCTACTGCTGGCTAGTCGTGGTGGTCTGTGGGTGCTGTGGGCCGGCGTCTGTAATCTTTGGCCATCCAGGAGGAGCTCCCAGTGGGATCACACAGATTCCCGTCTGGGGGTGTACACTGTGGTAGAATTCCCCATCTCACACGCTGGTGAGATTTCCTCAATAAATAATCTATTACGAAGCCCCCACGAACAACTGCAAAGATACGATATACTTAGATAATAGCAGGAGCTGTATATCTGGCCCCCCAATCAAGGCCAAGGATATATACCAGACTATACTACCTCAGTCACATAGGCCGAGGGGATTCAGTTATACAGATTAAAACAATTCAGGAATGTAGAAAGTACTTATCTCTAAAAGAGACTGTCCACAATTTCAATAGGAGAAGATTATAGAACTTTTTAGAGAAAGTATAGTATCTGACAGCTCTGTTTCTCTAAAAAGTCTTCCACATCAGATTATAGACACTGCTGTAGAATAAAAAGACAGTTCCTCTACTTGTGGTGGGACTTTATGGAGAGCCACACAGAAGAGAAAAAGAAGAAAGATGTATCAATCAAAACTGGTACTAAAGTTTTAAGCAGTGCTGTTTTTTAAGCATACACAAAAATTGGTGCAGCGCTGAAGGAATTAATATATAAAAGTGCACTAATACAAATATTAAATTATTAAACACAAGTGATAACATGGGAGTGAATCGCTACAATGAGTGCAAATATATAAGTGCGGCTGTGAAAGTAAAAAAACAGACAAAGAAAGTGTTCATATAATGGTGAGGGTCTGACAAACACCGGTCAGAACATTGTGTCGCATACAGATCCTGTTGCACAGGTGGTATCAAAGAATCCATGTGACTTTATTCCGTGCAGGGAATTGGATAAAAAAGCGCCTGTAACAGCCCAGTAACAAACTGCAGAGATCCTACCTAGAGGCTAGGTAGGATCTCTGCAGTTTCTGTTACTGGGCAGGTCAGGGATCGGGTCTTCTGACTCAAGATATCTTGAGGTATGACTGATAAGGTACTAAGTGGTGGGGCCCTGGTTCATTGCCATGGGTGACAGGCTGCTTAAAAAACAGACTAAATGTTAGCATTGCACCTGAAATAGGGCAAATCGTTCAGCAGAACACATTCATGCAAAAGGACAGTAATAAGTAACAGTATGGAAAGTAAAAAGAAAAGAAAAAATTCAACAGTCAAGGTTCTTGGAAAGGGTACTTTTCCACTACGTCGACTTTACAGAAATAAGCACAGCACAAGGGGAAATCATAGTAAGCAGAAAGTTAGCTTACCACTGTCGGCAGAGATGAATTCCCAGGTTGTGCTGTCCTGTTCTTTGTCCGTAGAGTTTCACTTTCCGGCTAAAGAAGGACCAAAATTGATGGGAAACTCAAAACTCATGGGTTTTAGTAACATTTTGACTGCTGAAGCCAAATTGAAAAGTAGATGTGTTTATAATATGTATTAATACAAGCATGTAGTTGGATCTTCATGCAGGGAGAGCAGAACAATACAGTGTTGGATTCAAAGTAATGCTCTAACTGCCTTGGAAAGGCAATACAATTTATATGTGGTAAGACGGGTGGGAACCTAGCTATCTGACTGCTTTGAAGTTACATTCTGGTTTCTGGTGGAGTTCTTTGAAATGTAAATAGAGATTCACGATGGTATGGCATTTCCCATAGTTTCTTTAGATAGCAATCTTCCCTGCTAGAGGTGTAAATAGCATTCTAACACAAGAAATATAGCTGTTGCACAATAGGATTTCTAATAACAAAATATACATTCAGTATATCCACTTCATCAAAACTAAATGTTTGATCTATAAAATGGCTGTTCCATTTTCTCTCACAAAGTCAACCTCTGCAAGAGTCTGTGCATTGTGGCGTACAAACAAGTAGTTACCAGGGGTAATGAAAGTCTAACAGCCAACGCTAGCAGCATGTTGTGAAGTGTATTAGCTGTGACAGGTGGGGTGTCTAGCAGCGAGGGAGTTGCTTCTGGTTTGGTGCTTTTTTTCTGAGTGGCCGCCTCCCATAGCACCGAGAGCAAATAAGTACAGCAGGGGTCCTCATTCTGTCCATTGGGTATGGAAGAGGAAGAGTTCACACACGAGGTCCTGGCTAGGTGCACAGTAGGACCCCGTTCTGTCGCTTGGAGTAAGGTGGCAGAGATGCACTGGATGGGTGGAGCGAGCATAGGCTCAGCATGTCTCATAATTGCAACAGTTACAGTTGGTGTGCATTGACTCATGGACAGAGAGAGTTAACTGGAGTCCAGTTTATTGTTCAGTGTACATGGTGTACGGCCATCTCCAAGTTGAAGGTCAGTCAGGAGGTTGAGTTATCCCTGAAAGTGGGAATAAGAAAAATTTATAATAGCGCCTATGGTCAAAATTATATAACTTACTAATAGTGTACCAGCTGCAAAAAATCACCATATATAAAGTGTACCAATAAATAAATAATTTGCGCTAGTAAATGTGTATAAATATATAAATATATATAAAGAAATCATCAAATCATAAGTCCAGAAAAAAATATATATATGCCAATACCACAAAAAAAAATATAAAAAAAAACTTTTAAGTGCAAAAAACTTTTGTGCAAAAAAAGTGTCTAAATATGAAAAATTTCACCAAAAAACCTTGATAATATAATGGCAGATCATCCATAAATATATCTTCAGAAACGGAAACTCTGCAACACACCGATCCTCATCGATCAAAATAACAGGATGAAAAACTTTGTAGTTAATCGAAAATCCACTTCTCCAATAGATAAAGGACCACCTTCAAACGTATCCATGGGGGGAAATGCCAAGCACTCGAGAGAAACAGACTTCATGGTGCAATATTATAAAAACCAATTCCATTATTAGGTACTCATTGCACTTAGAGCTTGATTGATGTGACGTCATTACGTTTTTGGCTGCCAGCTACTGCGCATGTGCTGAGTAGCCAGGCTCGTTTATGTGATTGCTGTTATGCTGTTGATGCTGGTGTCGGCTGGGACACCTCTTGAGTAAGTGCAATGAGTACCTAATAAAGGAATTGGTTTTTATAATATTGCACCATGAAGTCTTTCTGTTTCTCTCGCGTGCTTGGCAATTCCCCCCATGGATACGTTTGATGGTGGTCCTTTATCTATTGGAGAAGTGGATTTTCGATTAACTACAAAGTTTTTCATCCTGTTATTTTGATCGATGAGGATCGGTGTGTTGCAGAGTTTCCGTTTCTGAAGATAATTTTATGGATGATCTGCCATTATATTATCAAGGTTTTTTGGTGAAATTTTTCATATTTAGACACTTTTTTTGCACAAAAGTTTTTTGCACTTAAAAGTTTTTTTTATATATATTTTTTTTTTGTGGTATTGGCATATATATATTTTTTTCTGGACTTATGATTTGATGATTTCTTTATATATATTTATATATTTATACACATTTACTAGCGCAAATTATTTATTTATCCCTGAAAGTGGCCTCCACCTTGTCCCGGGGCATTGATGAGCACGAACACAGTAAAGGTGCCCCATGTGCAGGGTGCGTAGACCCCCCTCCATGGTGCCCGGCGTAGACCAGAAGAACCCACTCTAGGGTAGGCTTCTTATGTGAACCACACTTGGCGCCCAATGAGGAGGGGATATTCCCTCCGCAGGAAGGAGGAAGTTCCACCTACCTATTCTATGGGCTAAATTTTAGAGGTATTTTTCATAGCTCTTTCATAGTTGGCTGTTGGGGAAGGGGGGGGGGCGCAGGGGCAGACCCTTGTGAAGTCAGTACTAGGTACTGTTGGAATGACAGGGTTGAATATGGTGGGGCTTTCAGTAGAGCTTTTTAGTCTGATTCAATCATGGCCTTAGGGTTTAGTACCTAACCATGCATGTGCAGTGCTCATTTGCTACTATCAGCTTCTCATTTTACTATGTGTCTACGAGCTTTGTTTGAGTAGTATTAGAAGACAAGTAGAATAGCAGACTTTCAATTCCATGCTTATGCAGTTAGAACTGCTGACTGCAATATAATGGCAGTGGCCCATGCATGCATAGTAGAGAATGTCAGTGTCACGCATGTACAGTTACAAACCTACGAAAAATATTTACGAATCACAGATTTCAACGGGGTTGTTAACAAGCTCACAAACTCTGGTAAGGCAGCTGTGAAACAAACAGGTCTCTAAATGGGTGCCTGAAAACCTCTCAAAGTATAGGTGTACAAACGGGAGCCAAAACAGCATGAGAGCTCAGTGCTTTTCCATCATACGGTCATGTAAAAACCGCTAGTGTGTTTTGGGGTCAACAAAACTCCCCCTGTCATCAGGGCTAAGATTAATAAAATAAGGACTTTAATGCAGGTGAAGGAGTCCACTCACTCTAGACCCTCATAATGAAACCTCTGCAGATCATTTCTACCTCCCTGCACCTTTCTTTCGCCACCCACCTTATTTTGCACCCCTTTCCCTCATCACTCAGAATCTGCACCCCCCTTCTTTAGTCAGCCTATGCTTCAAAGCCAGGCTTCTTATCTCTTCCCATGTTCTTAACAACGCAACTGTATAGCCCCCACCACCACACTCTCAGCTAATATCTGCATATCTTGTAAAATCTGTTGAGGCTGCTTTTGATTTTTGGTTAAAGATATAAAGTAACAAGAGTAAGGCAATTTTTTTTTTCACTGATTACTTGTTTGTTTCTCTCTAGGAGTTATGAGGATCCACTTGGCGATCATTATGGCTCATCTTTGCCTCAGTCTGGAAGTCTTTCCAGTCTTGGACCTGCTCCGTTAACTGCAGTACCCAGCGGCCCATGGCGGCAGCCAGAACTGCCAGAAGTTCTTGCTATGTTGAGTTACACTCTGGATGCTGTCAGACTAAATGCTGCTGCCTACTTACAGCACCTGTCCTATCGTAATGAGGAGGTCAAGAAAGAGGTTTGTGATTGGCCTGTAGCTGATGCTAATAGGAATTTTCTTTTGTTATGTAGCACAAAAAAAATATAAATATTGTTGTGATAATAGTTAACTGTGAAGTTACTTAGCAGATGTTACATATTCTGAGCTCTTAAACGTTACAAATTATCAACATAATGTCAACAGTGGTTATAATACTTTAGAGATGCCTTTTAGATCCGCACAGGCAATCAATATGACATGTCTGAAGCTATAGGCGTCCATACAGAGGCTGATTTATTTTATGCAGATTGCTTTATGCTTCTTCGGTCAGTTAGTGGCTAGTGTGGGCAGTAACCTTCATTTGTGGCCAACAGATACACCTGCTGAGGAGTTGAATGGCTAAGATGATCATGTGAGGATGGATCCCCCTCTTTTTTTTTTTTTTTTTTTTTTTTTTTTTTTTTTTTTTTGCAGTTAGGTTAGGACTTATGCTTGATCATTAGCAACATCAAGGGCCATATTTCTGCTCTAGCTATTCTCTCTCCTTCTGCTCAAGCTAATCCTCTAGCTTTTAACTCTCTAATCAGCCCTATGTTTGGGGGGGGGGGGGTATCACTCATGGCTTCCGCTTGTCCAATCCATTCTCCCTCCTTGTGATTTGAATTCTGGTTCTTTGTGCTTATTTTCAATAATTTTTTATTGGCACTTAAACCATATGTAAAGGCAATAACATACATACATTTTATGGAGTCTAAGCTCCATGTAACATATGCAATATAACATATATGGACATATAGTTGTTACTCAATAACATACATATGTAATATCAATGGGAATTAAAACTTGAAGTCAGTTGGAAAATCAAGAATCATAGCTAGGACATTCTATCCAGGCTGCCAGGATTTTACAAAAGGTGCAGTATGAGTTATTACTAATGGTAAAGGCTTTCTCATAAGAGAAGTTTATTCTAACCATTGAGAGCTCTTCAGAGATATTAGGGGATACTTGAGATTTCCAATTTCTTACTATTATAGTTCTAGCTGCCAAGAGAAGATGTGTTAAAACAATAATAGAATAAAAGTGAGCGCTAAAAATACTGAAGCAGCTGAAACACTAAAAAGGTAAACCATATTCCTTCAATAAATCTGATAAAAAGTGGGTAGTACAACGCAAAAATTGATGAATAGATACGTAAACAGACTAATTGCATGAAAAACGCACATATATGATGGGCGTGCTTTTACCGTATAAATTCACACACTATAGCAATAAGTGCATAATGACCATATACAATTCATAAAACCATAAGATGATAAATCCAACTTTGGGTAACAATATTGATACCAAACGCATAAACATGAAATGCATTCGAACATACGTATATGATGGGTGCGTTTTTATCATGTACAATTCACACACACACTATAGTGATAAGTGCGTAAGTCCAACTCTGGAAAACACTATTGATACCAAATGCATAAATGTGAAATGTGTTCAAACCATATAATGTCATAAAATTATCAAAATGGATCTCCAGGTGATGTAATTAAATCCCAGTATGTAGATAGTCCTCAGGTGTGTGTGCCAATAAATATATGAAATGCGCACTCATCAGATGCGCTAATAAAAAGCGCGTTGTATCAAATATGGTAGATCAGTCACGGGTCCCTTCTAAGGGTGGTCCGGAGTGTAGCCTGGGGGTGGGTGGCCTTCCTTAGGTGACAGGATGTTAGATAAGCCAGTTTGTATGGTTCAGCCTCTTCCAGGCACTGGGAGATTCACCAGGGATCGCTGGGGGATTTAAAGTGCTCTGTGCAGAGCAAAGAATAGCGATAATCCCATAGTGTATTCAAATAGTACTTTAATTGTAATGGTTCAAAAGGATAAAATCCACAACGTAGAAACGTACAAAATTGCAGTGCAAACGGGAGCAAAATAATAACAATTGCATGAAATACGAACTAACCAGCTGGTGTCATAGGGTGGCTAGACGTCAACGGCTTGCAGGGGCTCCTTGACGCGTTTCGTACTACAAGTACATTGTCAAAAGGGGTATGCCTATTTGCAGCCTGACGTCTTGATTATGCTGTTTATATACTCTGAAAATGTTTAAAAAAGCGCCAATGATCGTTGGGCGCCATCTTGCCGAAGACTGGCACAAGTGCGCATGCGCGGAACCGTGGGCGCCATTTTGCATTGGTCTATAGCATGGGAATCATATAGCCGAGTGTCGACGTTGTACTGCGCATGCGTCATTTTCCCTTGGTTTAGGGAAGGGGGGATGCAATGCAGACAGCTCTGTATGTATAGGTTTACACAGCATACAGCAATAACGCCGCACACTGTTTTAATGAATTCAACAACTTGGGCACTTGAAGTGCTAGATCTGGTTGACAGATGCCAATTTTTGATCCGTGGAAAATTAATTGCGTCACACCGTTGACACATGTATCGCGCATGAGCGGGCACCATTTTCTCAGAGTCTAATAGGGGGAATGGCCCAGGCGCCATTTTCCCTAAGTCTTAAAATGGGGAAAAGTGTATTTGTTGTTATGGTAGCAATAGATTTGCCAAATTTGACGCTCCCTACTAAGGGGAGACAAAGTACATATTCGATGTTTTTAGTGTATACTTAATAGTAATATCAAATATATGCATCATAAATTAGTATAAAATTGTATAATATGCTATAGGTACATAAAAAGCCACCAGGATTATAGAATACATACATTAAAAAACATGCATGGACATAAAATTGATCAAACAGTATTACACAATTCAAAATAAAATCTACGATACATACTAAAATGTGTAAGTATAAAACTGCATATTCCGCATGAGATACAATAAATAAGCAGCATATATTAAAAAACACCAAAATGACGTACAATCAAAATAAAAACAAAACAAAAAATAAAATATAGAAATGGTCATATCCATCAGGAAAACGGTTAATATGCATAATTGAGATTGAAAACAAATATTAAAATAAATAATTATAACCTATAATAGGACAATATAGACCAGGATACCTCCAATTCCTATGAATTGGGAAAGATAGAGTGGAGAAATGCGGAAACCTGTGTGCTGGCTAGTATAATGAGTATTGTCACTCGTAAAGGTGAAATCCTAATGGACGATACTCTGGTCTAAAGAACCCATATAGACCAGGATACCATAAAAAGCACTTCCCACTGGCCGTGATGCTCAAAACTAAAAATATATAAATAATATACCGTGTGTATATTTATAAAATGTAAATCACATGAAGGGACACAACTTCCTAGCTGTAGTCGATAAATTTATGTTGATGCGTTTTTGAGCCTTGACCCTGTGTCAGTATGGAAACAGCAGTTGCACCATGCATGTGAGGTATCGTCAGATCAAGGGCAGTAATTCTAACACTAGACCTCCTCTGTAAATCTAAAATGGTAGATTGTAAAGGCTTTTAAAATATTGCCTATGGATATTAAAAATGTATGCAGTTTGTCGCTATTGCATGGGGCATGCACAGTTTTAAAGCATGTCATGTTTGGGATCTATTTACTCGGCATGGCATCCTCTTTTATATTTTACCGAATAATTGACCAATATATTGTGTTTTTGTGCATTAAAAGTAAAAAAAGTGTATTTTAAAAAAAAAGTTTTTGAAAAATCGCTGCGTGAGTACTATGTGACAGGAAAAAATTGCAACACCCACCATTTTATTCACTAGGGTGTTTGCTTTAAAAAAATATATAATGTTTGGGGTTTAAATTGATTTCCTAACAAAAAATACTGATTTTTTTTTTTTTCATGGGAACAAAAAGTGTCAGAAAAGGCGTGGTCTTCAGGTGGTTAGAAGAGTGAATGATGTGTGGCATAAACTTTTAATGCTGAGCATAAAATGCCCCCACCCCCCAAAACGACCCCTGGAAAGTAGACGCTATTTGCTGAGAGGCATGTTGAATCAATAGAACAATTTTATTTTTTTACCACAAGTTTTTGGAAAATGACAAACAAAAATGTTTTTTTTTTAACACAAAATTGTCAATGAAATGATTTATTGCTCACACAGGCCATGGGTATATGTGGAATTACTCCCCAAAATACATTCTGCTACTTCTCCGGAGTATGGGGGTACCACATGTGAGAGACGTTTTGGCAGTCTAGCCAAGTACAGGACCCTAAAATCCAATAAGTACCTTCAGGCTTTTAAAGGGCTTTATTTCCTCATTACACTTCCTGACTACCTATCACAGTTTCAGAGGCCCTGAAATGCCAGGCTAGCACCAAACCCCCCAAATGACCCCTTATTGGAAAGTAGACACCCCAAGGAATTTGATAAGAAGCATGGTGAGTATTTTGCAGATCTCGGATGTTGCCACAAGTTTTTGGAAAATGAAGAAAAAAAACAAAAACATATTTTTTCTTTTCTTTTTTTAGATTTCAAAACCTTGTGAGAAAAAATTAGATCTGCAAAATACTCACTATGCCTCTTTTTAAATTCCTTGGGGTATCTACTTTCCAAAAAGGGGTCATTTGGGGGGGGCGCGTTCTTGCTATCCTGGCATTTCAGGGCCTTCGAAACTGTGATGGGTAGTGAGGAAGTGAAATGAGGAAGTTACGCACCTTCAGGCTTTCAAAGTGGTCATTGGATTTCAGTCTCCTGTATGTGTGTGGCTAGGCTCCCAAAAAGCCTCACACGTGGTATCCCCATACTCGGTAGAAGTAGCAGAATGTATTTTAGGGTATAATTCCACATATGCCCATGGCTTGTGCGAGAAATATATCATTTAACCACCTTCCGCCCGCCATATAGTACAATGACGGGCGCAAGGTGGTTCTCTCGTTCGGATAGGACATCATATGACGTCCTTCCATGCGGTGATCGCCGGTGCTCTGTGTCCCTCGGACACAGTGGATCACGGAAAGAGCCGAAGATGTCGGCTCGGTCATGTGATCAGCTGTGTCCAATCACAGCTGATCACATGTAAACACGGAAATGCCAGCTATCGGCATTTCTCTCCTCTTGAGAGGAGAGCCGGTAATCGGCTTTCCGCGGAGGGGACATGTGCACTGATCATCAGGGCACTGATGATCAGTGTTGCCCCAGACGTGCCACCTGTCAGTGTCCATGAGTGCCAGCAGTCAGTGCTCATCAGTGCCACGTGCCAGTGCCACATATCAGTGCATACCAGAGCACATCAATGCCACGTATCAATGCCCATCTGAGCTGCCTTTCAATGTCACCCATCAGTGCCAGTCAGTGCCACCTATCAATGCCAATCAGTTCCACCTATCAGTGCTGCCAGTCAGTGCCGCCTAACAGTGCTGGTCAGTGCTGCCTATCAGTGCCATATATCAATGTCATGTATCAGTGCTGCCTTTCAGTGCCCATCAGTGATGCCTGTCAATGCCCATCAGTGCAACCTACCAGTGCCACCTATCAGTGTCCATCAGTGCAGCCTATCAGTGCCCATCACTTCAGCCTCATTAGCGCACATCAGTGAAGGAGAAAAATCACTTATTTACAAAATTGTATAACTAAAAAAAAAACTTTTTTTTTCAAAATTTTCAGTGGTTTTTAAATAACACCAAAAGAAAGCTCTATCTGTCTCAAAAAAAGATAAAAATTTCATGGGTACAGTGTTGCATGACCGCGCAATTGTCATTCAAAGTGCGACAGCGCTGAAAGCTGGAAATTGGCCTGGGCAGGAAGGGGGTATAAGTGCCCTATAGGCTAGTGGTTAAATGACAACTTTGTGTAAAAAAAAAAAAAAAAAAAAAAAAAAAAAAAAATGTAATTTTCCTGAAACTTGGGGAAAAAAAAAAAAAATCTTCCATGGACTCAATATGCCTCTCAGCAGATAGCTTAGGGTGTCTACTTTCCGAAAAGGGGTTATTTGGGGAGGTTTGTACTTTCCTGGTATTTTAGCACCTCAAGAAATGTGATGAGCAGTCAGAAAGGAAAAGCCGTGTAAATTCCATTATCTATACCATAGTTTGGAGATGCTAGAACTTTCACACAAAGCAATAAATATACACTTATTGGGATTTTTTTTTAGCCAAAAACATGTAGCAGAATACATTTTGGCCTAAATTTATGACGAAATTTTAGTTTTTTTGGATATTTTTCATGACAGAAATGAGGAAAATATTTTTTTCAAAAAAAATTTTTTTTCTCAAAACTTTTTGTTTATAGCGCCAAAAATAAAAAGCGCACAGTTGATCAAATACCACCAAAAGAAAGCTCTGTGTGAAAAAAAGGACATAAATTTCATTTATGTACCGTATTGCATGACTGCACAATTGTCAGTTAAACTAGTGCAGCGCTGTATAGCAAAAAAATGGCGTAAATTGCAGCATCTATACCATAGCAATCAATATACACTTATTGGGATTTTGTTTACCAAAAACATGTAGCACAATACATTTTGGTCTAAATTTATAACTAACTTTGAGTTTACTATATATTTTTTTTTTTTATAGTCGAAAGTAAAAAATATTGTTTTTCTTCAAAATTTTCATTTTTTTTTGTTTATAGCATGAAAATAAAAAGCGCACAGGTGATCAAATACCACCAAAAGACAGCTCTATTTGTGTGCAGAAAAGGATGTAAATTTCGTTTGGGTACAGCATTGCATGATCACTCAATTATCAGTTGAATTAGTGCAGCGAGTAGCAAAAAGAGGCCTGGTCAATAACGGTAGTAAATTCTCTAGAGGGCAAGTGGTTAATGAGGGCACAGATAGCAATAAAAACTGACACTGGGTTCTAATGCCTCTCTCTATCTGATCATATATGATCATATATCGCATATGTATATTTATAGACAAGTAGTGGAAGTATTGAGCATTGCACAACATTCTATTTGCATTTGTTTTGCTTTTTGTTGGTGTGTGCACGTGTGGTACTAGCCAGCTCTAGGTTTTAATTTGTTTGCTGCACGTGGATATATTGCATATTTATTTTTCCAAGGAAATAACTACTGAAGGGACAATCCAAGTATACAGTAAGATACCGCACAAGAAGTTTGTTGGCATTCACTAAATAAAGCTACTAAAATACCACATGGGTTATTTTATTAAGTCATGCTGTATTTTTGTAGTGAAACGTGGTATGCTGAATGTAGAAAAAAAAATTGCTGGCAGTTGATATAAGGAAAAAAAAACTGTGGGTTCACCCCCCCCCAAACCCTTATCCAAGCATGCAGCCCCGCAGGTCAGGAAAGGGGGGGGACACACACGAGCGAAAGTTTTCTCCTGAACCTTGCCAGTCTACATGTCCTCAACATAGGGGGGGGCTTTGGGGCAGAACTTTGTCCCCACTTTGGTAACAAGGGCCTCTTCCCCACAACCCTGTTAAGGGGGTCTGTGGGTTGGGGGCTTATCGGAATCCAGAATCCCTCTTTAACAAGATCCTGCCCCCCATGGGTATGGGGTATATAGTACCCCTACTCATTCACCAAAAGTAAAAAGTGTAGTGTAAAAAATTGGTATGGATTGGGGAGGACCCCATTCCGTTTTTTTGTCTTTAAAAAAAAAAAAAAAAAAAAAAAAAAAAAGTTACCATCAACTATCAATGTTTAGCTGTCAGCGAAGAACCCCGCTGACAGCTGATGACTGGTTAAGGACGCAGCGGCCACCCACTCTGAGTACATTCCGCATGTCTCGATCTTCTTTGCATTGACTTTAATGTCTTTTTATGCCGTATTTTTGGAGCATTTTTGTTATTTGTGGTAAATACCGCATACTAGCAATAGCGAATTGAAGTTTTCAGTATTGCTTGCGATATGTGGCCAATTGACTGACATAACGCATGCGATTAACCTTTGGTGAATTGTCCCGTGTGTTTTATTTTATAAAATTGTACACAATTTAAATCAATCTTGTATATTAAACTGCAATGGCTTTGTATTTTTTTTATTTCCTCTTGTTAGCTATCTCGAAGTACACTAACGTTGCCTTTGTTTATAATAATTGTAATATTTTTTTTTTCCCTCTCAAGGTTTGCCGTCTACGTGGAATTCCACCCCTAATTAGTCTCCTGGAGGATTCAAGGGCTCCTGTCAGACTTGCGGCATGTGGGGCACTAAAGAATCTCTCATATGGCCCTGCACGTGAGAACAAAATGGCAGTAAAGAACTGTGATGGAGTGCCAGCTTTGGCAAGACTCTTACGCAGAAGAGGAGATGGACAAGAAGGGAGAGAGATGGCAGAGTGTGTAACTGGTGAGTCAGGAGTTTTATTCAGATTTAATTGCTTAGGAGTTTCCTAGTTGCCTATAACAAGAAAATTAATATAAGGGATTGCATATGCCTTCATATATGTGTGTCTGTTAAGTTTAATGTCTTTTATTGTTAAATATTCACTAGGCACTCTTTGGAATTTGTCTTCTCTTGACTCTATCAAAATGGAGCTAGTGGACCAAGCCCTTTACACTTTGACTCAGGAAATCTTGGTCCCCTATTCTGGATGGAAGAAAGAGGGAGGAGCAGTAAATGTGGAGGATGGGAAATCCCAACATATTGAGTGGGAACCATCTCTAATTAATACAACAGGTTGTTTGAGGTAAGCATGCAGTTGGTGCCGTTACCCACTTCAGCCCCGGAAGGTTTTCCCCCTTTCCTGGCCAGGCGTTTTTTGCTGTTCTGCACTGCGCTATTTCAACTGGTAATTGTGTGGTCATCCAACTCTGTACCCAAACGAAATTTAAAATTTTGTCCATTTTCACATAAATAGAGCCTTCTTTTGGTGGTATTTGATCACCACTGGGGTTTTTTTTTTTTATCTTCTGTGATATAAATGTGAAACAAAACCCAATATGTGTATGTTGGTTTGTGTGAAAGTTTTATAACGTCTACAAACTATGGTAAATGTTTTGGAATTTAAGCAGCTTTTACTTTCAGACTGGCTATTTCTTGAGGTGCTAAAATGCCAGGGCAGTAGAACCTATTCTCCCTTTCCCCAAATGACCCCTTTTTGGAAAATAGACACCCCAAGGAATTTGCTGAACGGTATGTTGAGTCCATGGAAGATTTTATTTTTTGCCACTAATTTCGGAAAATTAAAAATTTAGTTGTTTTTTTACACAAAGTTGCCACTTAAATGGTATTTCGCTGTAAATATGTGGAGTAACACCCCAAAACACATTCAGCTAATTCTCCATTGTATGGGGATACCACATGTGAGAGTCATTTTGGCAGCCTGGCTACATACAGGCCCCCAAAATCCATTGACCACCTTCAGGCTTTCAAAGGGCATATTTCCTCATGGCACTTCCTCACTTCCAGCCAGTTTCGGAGGCACTTAAATGCTAGGATAGTACAAAGCCCCCCTTCCTTTATGGAAAGTAGACACCCCAAGCAATTTGATAAGAGGCATGGTGAGTATTTTGCAGATATCATGTTTGTCACAAGGTTTTGAAAAAAAAAATGAAAATAAATTTCCATTTTCTTCATTCTCCAGAAATTTGTGGTAACAAACGAGTCCCTTCCTGCTGCTTGTAGAAGCGATCCAGCACCTAATTAGTGCTAGGATTACTTCTACATGAAAGCTGACTGCCATCTAAGAAAAAACGATACGATGATGCCTATAGCCACTCAAAGTCCAGCGATGTACCAGTATGTTGCTGGTCCTTGTTGGAGATAAATGTAACAGCAGAGAACATGGGGATATGATGCATCGAGTCTGTGGATCGATATGACCACAATTTATTTTTTGTTATGCTCAAAAAAGCTTTAAGTTTTGAAACCACGATAGGTTTCCATGCGAATTGTCTGGCAAGATCTGAATCTGGGTGTGCGGCGATGTATTGTGCGTATGAATTGCTTTGGCCCTCAATCAGTTGATACAAATCCTCGGTGAAAAACAGTGGGGGGGATAAATGCTAGTGCTGACAGCGAATGGGGCTGATCCTGCTAACACTGTGTTTTTGGGGACACTATACTAAGGCACTAGTATAGTTTTGTTCATGATCAATATATTGATCTGTCCAAACACTATACTAGTAATGGCAGTGATCAGCGACCTATAGCATGAGTGAGATGGTGTGCGGTCAACCTATAGCTATTTGACTCTGGCTGGGAGGGGCACTTTTTTTTTTTTTTTAAGAGGAGGAAAAAACCATTGGGGAAAGTCAAGGTATTTTAAAACAGGTAAACAAACCAATGGGTGTAACAAAAGACGAAAGGAATGTAACAACTATGCCCAAATCCTCCAACCAAAATCGAACTCGAAGTCACAAGAGATAAAATTACGGGAGAATACCAAAGATCTTAAGGTGATTAATCTGTCTAAATTTTGTTAAGTTGGAAAAAAGACATTATAATTTGTTATGTAAAGGATTAACCTTTTCACCAACAGATAAAATGAATCTATTTGAACTTTACAAAGATTTGAATTTGTTCTTGAGGAAAATTTTGCTAAGAATTCCATATATTTTCGGAGAAAACAGGACACTTGCTCTAGATTCAGAAAGAGAACAGCAAGCATTTCTAGACCTTGTGAGCCTCCTGGATGAGACATCCACTGCAGATGAGCTGGAGGATGATTATACCCCAGATATTTGGAAAAGACATACTAGATTAATAACACCATCCAGGAGAATGCATAATATTAGAGAAAATAAATGGCTTAGTACCTTTCTGGATCTAGTACATAATGACCTGTGCAAAATTGACTGGTCTATGAGGAATCCAGATAATCTTACTAAAGAGGAAAGAAGAGCACTCTTTGAGCTAAAAAATGCAAAAGATATTGTAATAAAGAGGAGTGATAAAGGAGGGAGTGTCGTATTATTACAAAATGAAGATTATGAGAAGGAAATTCTAAGACAACTAAAAGACCCCAATACCTACTGTAAGTTACATATAAACCCCTTTCCCAAGATAGTCGAGGCACTTAATAGAAAGATAAAATGGGCATTTGAAGTAAACCTTTTAACAAAATGGGAATATGATATGTTGACAGTTGATATTTACAACATCCCCACATTTTATGTTATTCCTAAAATACACAAAAATCCTATTCAACCACCAGGACGTCCCATAGTGTCAGCTATAAAAGGTCCGTTAGAAACAATTGGCAAATTTATCGATGACCTTATTAAAGATATGGTCATCAAACTTAAGTCTTATGTAAGAGATACTAGGGATGTACTGGGAAAAATCTGTAATTTGGAAATACCTAAGTGAGCACTTTTAGTAGGTATTGATGTTGAATCGATCCCGCATATTTGGGGACTGAGAGCTATAGCTTTTTTCTTAGAAGTACACTTTCCAGGAATGGAGGCACAGAACGAGTTTATCTTGGATCACATAGAATTCATGCTGACGCATAATTGTTTTCAATTCCTGGGGGCATGGTACCAACAGGTACGCAGCACGTCCATGGGGGCACCATGGGCCCCAGCATATGCATGTCTCCATCTAGGCCTATGGGAAGAAGACATGGTATATCCATCCATTCCCTTTTATCAACATGTAGTTAAATGGCTAAGATATATAGATGTCCTGTTGATATGGGATGCTGACATAACACAATTGGAATGTTTTCTTGAACTCCTAAATGGGAATGATAGAAACATTAGGCTAACATATATAGCTGATAGAGAAGTGATCTCTTTTTTTAGATCTGTCTATTTCAATCTGTGAAAATAGATTGATTACAAAAACTTTTAGAAAAGAAACAGCAGCAAATACACTTTTACACGCCACTAGTTACCATCTGGAAAGCCTAAAGCAAGAGATACCAATTGGCCAATTCCAGAGAATTAAAAGGAACTGTACTAATGATGCCCAATATAAAGCTGAGTCTATTCAACTTTACAATAGATTTAGGGAAAGGGGATATTCACATAGGACTCTGAAAAGAGCAAGACGTAGAGCTTCCTATAAAACAAGAAATGAATTAATCTCTAATTCTAAAACTAAAATGGATGACAACCCTCTAAACCAACCAGTAAGATTTATAACTAAATTTGGACAACAATGGAATGAGGTTAGAAAGACCCTGGATTCCCACTGGCATTTATTAACTCAAAACTCGGGAATAGCACAAATAGTGGGAGATAATCCACATTTGGTAGCAAAAAGAGCTCAAAATTTGAATGATATTCTGGTGCAATCAGAGTTTCAAAGAATTCCTCAAACTAACTGGCTAAACAAACAAACTCGTATAACCGGGATGTTTCCTTGTGGACATTGTCAAGTTTGCCCGTTTGTACATAAGACCAACCAGTTTTGCAATACAGATGAATCCCAGAAATTTAAAATAAGGAATTTTATTAACTGTTCTAGCAATAAGATAATCTATATGATAGAATGCCCATGTAAAAAGAAATATATAGGGAAAACGAAGAGGACTCTTAGAACTAGAATTGGTGAACATCTGAGAGATATTAGAAATGAAAATAAGCATAGAAATAATAAAGAGAGAGAAAATGCACTTGCCCAACACTTTAAAGAAGTACATGGGGGAAAAATTGAGGGCTTAAAGGTCAAAGGAATTTTCCAACTAAATATTTCAGCTAGACGAGGAGACTTTGACAAAGTTCTCCTCCAAAAGGAAAAATATTGGATATATTCTCTTAATACATTAGTCCCCGATGGACTAAATACTGAACTCAATTTTAAAGTATTTTTGAACTGAGTTAGAGAACTACCTTAATATTTAAAATATATCCACATTGCCATTAGGGCTAAAAAATTATTGATATAAGTATGTCTTTTAAAGGTGATCCTCTTTCTGATAAACAAAGTCCTCTCCATAATGTCACCATAGAGTATATATTTTTTGCATAATTTTTGATTTTAGATGTAATGATGTTTTTTCAACACAAGTGGGCGACATATACAACGTTATATGTAGTTGGGGCACTATATAAGGCAATGGAATAACAGTCCCCTCCCAGTTCTGACAAAGTCAGCGGTGATTGGCGGACGAAACGCGCCAACGTGATGACATCATTACGCTCGGCGTCTCCATAGGGCACGGTGCCCACGAGGAAGGAAGAAGCGGTTTGCTTCAGCTCCACATTTGAAAGGCAGGAGACATTGAAATCACGATGAATACACCATCATAAGCAGCCTGCACATGGTGATCTTGAGACACAGCATACTTCCACCGGTGGCAAGTTATTAGCCGTGTAGTATATTGAGGCTTGAGCCCTAATCTGTATATGAGGTATATCTTTACACCTCTGAAAAACCTGTGCTTATTTTTACCTCAGTATTGGGGGAATTTTTTGAACTCCCATTGGAGTAATACGTATTTAATACGTTGTATATGTGCTGTGGCATGTGAAAAAAGTCTCGTATATCCATTAGGATTACATTACTTCCTCATCATTTGAGCAATTTTTGGAAACCCAGCTTTGGGTATATATTTCACAGTATGTTTAGACTGAGCTATATCAGTCTGGACTGTATATATTCACCACCTGGCTTCCCACCCCTGCATTCACTTTTTTCATCAAGACCTGATCGTACTTCAAGTGGATTAAGTCCTCTTGATCTTCTATATGAATCATCTATTAATGTGGATACACTTTCATCTGGGGTGGTTACCCAGGAAGGCCATCCTTCAATGATGGTCAAGCTTTTGAGAAGGAAGTCATTCCACTCACTGAGATTATTACCATAATGGTTCTTGAAGAATGATCTCCCTATGCTGATTTTCTATGGAAAAAATGGAAAATTCTTTGATCTAGTAGTTAGGAACTCTATTGCCTTATGTGGATCCTCAATTGCCGAACAACCACTTTATATGGAGACGCCGAATGTTTTTAAGTGATTTTATTATTACCTGTTTACCATATCTATGTCTAACCTCTATATGATCCATGTGATCGAATAAAGTTTTTTGAATGCTATTACTCCCCTTGGATTTTCAAGTAACCACTTTTGTTTGAGCAGTACTGCATCTGTCATACTGCTATTTTTTGCTGGGAGGGGCACTAACTGACCCTGGTGCTATCTGATGTTGCTAGTGGCAATAATACACTGATCAGTGAAACATTCTATTTACTGACACTCTACTAATGGCACTGGGCTAATAGGTGCGATCAAAGTGTTAAACGTGCTAATCTAACGTGTGTAAAATGTAGTTTTGTGTGCTCTCTTCTCTCTTTGGACCAACCGAGGGGCGGGGTGTAGACATGCACACCCACAGCTGTCCCTTGTCCGCACATTGCGGGAGGTTGGCAAGGCTGGACAGTTCAAAATACTAGTGATATGTGATTGGCTACAGCTGGTCACATTGTACAGGGTGCGGTGATTGGCCCATGTAACGTGAGAGATGTGGGCCAATCACAGCTCCTAGGAAGGGAAGCAAAGCTGTTATGAGACAGATTGATTGATTCATAACAGCTTTGCTCACTTTGTAATCATGTGATCACATGACCACCGGGTCCCGTACAGTGCAGGTGGGCGAGTGGAAAGTGGTTAAGAATTTGAAGTGACCCTGTCGAACATTAACCATCTTCCGCCTGCCATATAGTACAGTGACGGGCGCAAGGTGGTTCTCTCGTTCTGATAGGACGTCATATGACGTCCTTCCATTCTCACCACGCATGCGCGGCGATCGCCGGTGCGCTGTGTCCCTCGGACACAGTGGATCACGGAAAGAGCCGAAGATGTCAGCTCGGTCATGTGATCAGCTGTGTCCAATCACAGCTGATCACATGTAAACACGGAAATGCCGGTTATCGGCATTTCTCTCCTCTCGAGCTGTCGCGCTGACAGCTTGAGAGGAGAGCCGGTAATCGGCTTTCCGCGGAGGGGACATGTACGCTGATCATCAGGGCACTGATGATCAGTGTGCCCTGATGATCAGTGTGGCCCCAGAAGTGCCACCTGTTAGTGTCCATCAGTGCCAGCAGTAAGTGCTCATCAGTGCCACGTGCCAGTGCCCATCAGTGCATATCAATGCCACATATCAGTGCCCATCTAAGCTGCCTTTCAATGTCACCCATCATTGCCACCTATCAATGCCAATCAGTGCTGCCTATCAGTGCCGCCTATCAGTGCCATATAATCAGTGTCCTGCATCAGTGCTGTGTATCAATGCCCATCAGTGATGCCTGTCAATGCCTATCAGTGTCCATCAGTGCAGCCTATCAGTGCCCATCACTACAGCCTCATTAGAGCACATCAGTGAAGGAGAAAAATCACTTATTTACAAAATTGTATAACAAAAACTAAGAAAACTTTTTTTTTTTCAAGTTTCAGTGGTTTTTGGTTTAAGAAAAAATAAAAATCCCAGAGGTGATTAAATACCAAAAGAAAGCTCTATCTGTCTAAAAAAAAAAATAATAAAATTTCATATGGGTACAGTGTTGCATGACTGCGCAATTGTCATTCAAAGTGTGACAGCGCTGAAAGCTGGAAATTGCCCTGAGCAGGAAGGGGGTATAAGTGCCATGTAGGCTAGTGGTTAAATAATGCTGTCTGTAAAAAGAATATGGTCTTTATTGTATTAGAATTTCCAGTGGTCCGTGTGTAAAAACTCATTGCTGCATTGCTTGTAGCTGGCTGCTGCAGGCATCCCAACACTTTTAAATGTGACAAATATCTGCTCTTCGTGCCACCCACTGTGGTTTCTTTAAATATCTTCTCTTATACGAACTTGTGGGAGAACTCAGTCTGTGGTAGGAAGAGTTGGGTATTTACACACCCAGAAGTTTACTACAGTCAGCAACGTTGCAGATTTTTACTTCACAGTAGTGGTGCACAGAAATGAAAATTCTGGTGCCGAAACAGATACCGAAAATTCAGAATGCATGTGGCCGAAAACTGAACCAAAATGTCTGTGTATGTGGGGGTGGGGAGGCTCCAATTTTTTTTTTTTCTACTTTCATGTATTATTTAAATTTTTTTTTAACTTATGATTTTATTGCTATCACATGCATGTGATAGCATATGAGTGACAGGTCCTCTTTGTAGGGGGGAGGGGGTGGGGAGAGGAGCTGTGTATTCAGTAAGGTAGCAGTGTATACGGAGAGGCTCCCTCACTGGCTGTCACTATGTGTCGGTGTCGATTTTTAAATGCAATTGCCGGCTTTTTTTTCTTTCTTCACTATAGCTCACGGAATTAGCTGTCACTTTCCCCGGAGCTAAAGGAAACGTTTTATTTTATCTCAGGAAAGGAACTAAAAGGAAAGATTGTTTCTTTTAGATGGGGGGAAAGTGACAGTTGATTCTCTGAGCTATAGTGAAGAAAAAAGCCGGTAATTACATTTAAAAACCGGCACTGATATATAGTGACAGCCAGTCACTGTATGCACTGCTCCTCTCCTGCCTTTTTCCGCTGCCCCCCTCCTCACATCTGCAGTACACACAGTCCCCTGTATCAGCACCTGTATCGGCTAAATTTTTCCTATCGGCAGAATGCAGATAGGGATATTTTCGTCCGATATGTTTCAGTGGCCGAAATTTCATTGCATCCCTAATTCACAGGCCACCAAGCACGCAAATGTGTACCATCTCTTTTTACAGATTGAAAGCAAAGTTTGCTTAAATATTTGCAATACAAATATCGAAGTTACATTTTAACGAAAAAACACACAAACCAATACCTTGTCATTCTAGGAATATCTCATCTGAACGCTCTGAAGCGCGCAGGAAAATGAGAGAGTGCGAGGGGCTAGTGGACTCTGTAGTTCACGTATTGCGGTCAGAGGTCGGTCATGGACATGTTAACAGCAAGGTACATATACATGCCCCATCTAATTAAATTTTTGTTTCAGTTGTGTATGAATACTATAAAATCTAGACATTTTCTTTGTAATACTGTAATTCATAATACAGTAAGGGACAAATTTAATGTTGAATTTATTATCTTGCATGCTCAAGTGTTTGTCATTAGGACCTCTCTGTCAAGATTTCTGTCAGTCTGTTTCCACATCTCTCTCTTTTTAAGATCCCTGTCTCACTCTCTTAAGAGTCTCTCACGCTCTCGAGAAAGATCTTCCGCTCTCCCTTATCTCGTATGCACACGCTCCTTTTTTTTTTTCTTTTTTTTTTTTACCCCCAAATTCTTTATTTAGAAAAAAAATGTATCCATTAAACCACCTCCAAAAAAGACCAGTAGTAATGTCGTACATGAAGAAGAAATCGTGCAGGAAAATTTCATGAAGGTCAATTGCAGATATAACATTGCGCAAGTGTAAAGAATACATTAAGATAGTAAGTAGAGGGGTATAATGCAGTAGTGTCTAGCTGTACTGAGCATGGAACACTGGAGTGTTAAGATCTCTCTTGAGTGCAAGCTGATGGATGAAGGCACAGTGTAGACCATTAAAATGGCAAGAAACGTCCTCACACTACCATACTTCCCAGAATGAGGATGTGGGCATGATTTTTTTTTTTTTTTTTTTTTAAATTAAGAAATAAGAGAGGGTGAAAGATGTAAGGTAGGGGTAGAGAAAGGGGGAGAGAGGGGAGGAGGAGGAGAAGTAAAAAAAAATTAGCAGGGGGTAGGGGGATTTTGGGAATGGGGTTGCAAAGCTGGCATGTGAAGGTCTTCAAAAAGGTCAGGGAGAAGTCAATCCCCAGAACAGGTGTCCATTAGAGCCTTGTCATCAGTGTACACGAAAATGGTTCCATTGGAACCATGTGTTTGAATATCACTTCCGTCTATTCAGAAGTAGTTAACATCCTGATTTACCTTCTCTATCTCCTCGTCCTCCAACGCCTACCCCTCCAAATGTCACACTACTACTAGCCGTAACCTCCGCAACCTTAACCCTGCCCCCCTCCACTCTGCAGCTGATCAACTCCATGACCGCATCCTGCCCCTGTCCTGCCCCGACTTGGCCATGACTGCCTACAACAACGCGCTGTCAACAGCCCTTGACTCACTAGCGCCTTTATCCACACGCAACATCAGACCCCGACCGCTCCAGCCCTGGCAGACTGATCACACCAAATCCCTCAAACGACACAGTCGTGCCCTGGAGCGACTATGGCGCAAAACCAAATCCCAACAAGCCTTCACCCGCTACAAATCTGCCTTCCACACCTACACCTCCTCCCTCCACGCAGCCAAACAAGCCTACTTCCTGACCCTCATCAAGACCCTCTCCTCCAATCCTTGCCGACTCTTCTCCACCTTCAACTCTCTACTCTCTCCACCCCCACTTCCACCCAGCACCTCACTCACCGCCCTTGAGATTGCCAATCACTTCAAAAACAAGATTGACACAATTCGCAAGGACATTGCCGCAACTCACGCCCTCTCAACCCGTCCCCTCTCACACAGCTACCCCCTCATCCCTCCTCCCCCTCGACATAACCCACAGGGACTTTGTCACTGCTCAAACTCCCTCCAACCCCCTTCCCCCTCACTCAGCTACCCTCTCATCACCCCTCTCCCACGGCCCCACCACTGCTCTGACCTCCACTTCCACCCCACCCTACATTCCTCATACTGAAGCTCTCCCAACACTCCGCACCTTTGATCTTACCACCATCGAGGAAGTCTCCAAGATCCTCTCTGATGCCCGCCTCACCACCTGCCCCCTCGACCCTATCCCTTCACAACTCCTACGACCTCCCTCCCCCTCCATCCTACGCTCCCTCACCCGCATCTTCAATCTCTCCCTCTCCTCAGGCACTTTCCCCTCCCCTCTGAAACATGCACACATCACCCCCATACTTAGAAAGCCCTCCCTGGACCCCAATGACCCGAACAACCTCAGACCCATCTCCCTGCTCCCCTTTACATCTAAACTCCTCGAGTGCCTCGTCTACACCCGCCTATGCTCTCACCTCAACGACAACCACCTCCTCGATCCCCTACAGTCTGGCTTCTGTCCCCTACACTCCACCGAAACTGCCTTACTCAAACTCTCCAACGACCTTCTAACCGCCAAAGCTAATGGCCACTGTTCAGTGCTCCTACTCCTTGACCTCTCCGCAGCCTTCGACACAGTCGACCACCCCCTCCTCCTCAAAAAACTACACTCCCTCGGCCTCAGAGATTCTGCTCTCTCCTGGCTCTCATCCTACCTGTCACAACGCTCTTTCAGCGTTACCTATAATGCTACCACCTCCCCCTCACTCCCCCTCTCTGTTGGGGTCCCTCAAGGCTCTGTCCTCGGGCCCCTTCTCTTCTCCATCTACACCTCCTCCCTTGGCCAACGCATACACTCTCACGGCTTCAACTACCACCTCTATGCCGACACACAAATCTATCTCTCAACCCCCCACCTCACCCCCTTGGTCTCTGCCCGAATCACACACCTACTGAGCGACATATCAGATTGGATGTCGCTCCACTTCCTTAAACTGAACCTCTCCAAAACCGAGTTTCTTGTCTTCCCCCCCAGCCCGGACCCCACCCCCCCATTGACTTCTCCATCACATCCAACAACGCCAATATCAAACCCGCCCTGCAGGCCAGAGTACTTGGTGTCATTCTGGACTCCAACCTATCCTTCCAGCCCCAAGTCCAATCTTTAACAAACTCGTGCAGACTCCACCTCCGCAACATCGCCAAAATACGTGCGTTCCTAACCCCAGAAACCACTAAACAGCTCATCCACTCCCTCATCGTATCACGACTCAACTACTGCAACTCCCTCCTCACTGGCCTGCCTCGCCGCTGGCTATCCCTGCTTCAGTCGATCCTGAATACGGCTGCCAGACTCATTCACCTTTCCAACCGCTCCGTTTCCGCCACCCCCCTCTGCCAATCCCTCCACTGGCTTCCGATTGCGCAACAGATCAAATTAAAAATCCTAACACTGATGTACAAAGCTGTCCACCATACTGCCCCGAACTACATCACTGACCTAATATCCAAGTACTGCCCAGCACGCACACTCCGCTCCTCACAAGACCTCCTTCTCTCTAGTTCCCTGGTCTCCTCTTCCCATGCCCGCCTCCAGGACTTCTCCAGGGTGTCACCCATCCTCTGGAACTCCCTGCCCCAACCCATCAGATTATCACCCACTCTCCTCTCCTTTAGGCGCACCCTGAAAACCCATCTCTTCAGGGAAGCCTACCCTACCCCCTGCTAACTTGACCGACCTCCTCCACTCTTCCTACCACTCCATCCCCCACAGCCATCTCCTCCTGTACCACTATCCCCTCCCTCCTAGATTGTAAGCTCGAAAGAGCAGGGCCCTCAATCCCCTCATGTTTTGCATTGTATTGGTATTGTTCTGTCACATGTTCTGTCCCCCTTTGTAATGTACAGCACTGAGCGAACTACTGGCGCTTTATAAATACTGTATAATAATATAATAATAACCTCAGGTCTTCCATCCTGATAATGTCCTCTACCTTGTGAAGCCACGATGAGATGGAAGGGGCTTAGGTTCTTTAAAATCTCTTATCTCGCTTTTTTGTTCTTGTGCTCTCCCAGTTCAATCCCTCGCTCTTAGATCTATTGCTCTCTCTCTCGTGACCTCTCTCCTGCTTTCACAGACCTCTTGCATTGACCTGTATCGTAGTAACGCATTTAATAAAGCTATTTACATGTAATATCCAACTCAAAGCGGAGTCCCACCTAAAAGGGGAAGTTCCACTTTAAAGATTGGTCCCCCGCTCCCCATTAAGGATTGGCACCTTTGGGGAGCGGACAGGTACCTGAATTTGACAGGTACCTGCTCCCACTTCCGCTGAGATCGCCTAGGCGATCGGAAACGGAAGTTGTTCTCCTACTCCCTCCCCGAAGTCTTGTGGGACACGTGACAGGTCCCAGAAGACGACGGGGCCATTCAGGAAGCGCAGCACTACTTGCACATGTGCATTGGGCACCTGGCTGTAAAGCCGCAAGCTGTCACAGCCGGATGCCCACACTGAAGATGACGGCGCCCATAATACAGGGTGGCCGGTGAAATGGGCTGTGGCGGGGGCAACGCAGGATCGTGGGACAGGTAAGTGGCTGTTTTTTAAAAGTCAGCAGCTACAGTTTTTGTAGCTGCTGACTTTTATTTTTTTTTTTTTTTTACAGAGTGAGTGGAACTCCGCTTTAACGCTGATTTGTGCCCCCCCCCCTACCCAATTAAGGTTATGTAAAACTATCATCCAATGTGTTTGACTTCCCCCAGTATAGATGCATCAAAGCCATGCAGCCAATGTCTGTAAAAAAAGAAAAATAGCTTAGAAATGGAGGAAACCTCAGGTTGGAGCCAATGAATTCCTCAGGGACTTAAGGAAGATGAACACAACCCAACAACAGGACAGCATGGTGGAAAGATTTTGACAGCAAAACCCATGTGCAATAAAATAACTGCAAGTGCTGTACAACAGGATCCTTCATACAGTTGTGCTCAAAAGTTTGCATACCCTGGCATAAATTGTGAAATTTTAGCATTGATATTGAAAATATGACTGATCATGACAAAAAATGCTCTTTTATTGAAAGATGATGATCATATGAAGCCATTTATTATCAAATAGTTGTTTGGCTCCTTCTTAAATCATAATGATAACAGAAATCACCCAAATGGCCATGATCAAAAGTTTACATACCCTAGAATGTTTGGCCTTGGTACAGACACACAAGGTGACAAACACGGGTTAATCCCACTTCCCTGCCACAGGACAGGCGGCCAGAAAAGAGAGCGGAGTCATCGTTGTGCTGACCTGCCCTGTATCCTGCAGCAGATCAGAGTGTAATCCCCCGACCCCTGGTGACACTGACAGCACTGCAGCTTAACCGCCTCCCGCCCGCCATATAAGGAAATGACAGGCAGGCGGCGGTTCTCTTGTTCTGGGAGGACATCATATGACCACCTCCCACTCCAACGATTGGTGGTACACTGTGTCCCTGGGACACAGCGGATCACTGATCAGCGGAAAGAGCCGAAGACGTCGGCTCGGTCATGTGATCAGCTGTGTCCAATCACAGCTGATCGCATGTAAATAAGGAAATGCCAGTTATCCGCATTCCTCTCCTCACCAGCTGTCATGCTGACAGCTCATGAGGAGAGGAGAGCAGGTAATCGGCATTCCTCAGAGGGGACATCTACATTAATCATCAGGGCACTGATCAGTGCCCTGATGATTAATGTAGCCCCATCAGTGCCACCTGTCGGTGTCCATTAATGTCACCTGTCAGTGTCTGTCAATGCCACCTGTCAGTGCCAATCAATGCCACATATTGCTAATCAATGCTACATATCAGTGCCAATCAATGCCACATATCAGTGTCTACCAGTGCACATACAGTTGTGACCAAAATTATTCAACCCCCAATGCTGTAAAGGGGTTTAGGGACTATAGTGTACATTTGGAATTGTATTCAGAATCAAATCCTACAAGGACGTTGTAACTACCCAAATGCAACTAAAATGACATCAATTGTTTATGTAATACAGTAGTAAATGGTTCTTATGTGGTTTCTTCATTGCCACAATTATTCAACCCCTTAAAGACTACCACTCTGAAGAACAGAGGTTCATACAGGTGCTTTCCATCAGGTATTGAAAACACCTGTGGATGTCACCGAGCAGCAATCAAGCATAATAAGCACCAATTAGGCAGCTTTAAAATGACTGTGATACTCAGCTCCTTCTAGACATTTACTGGTGTGGTTACAAACATGGTGAAGGCAAGAGAATGGTCCAGGAAGACAAGAGAAGAGGTGATTTCTCTTCACAGGAAGGGCAATGGCTATAAGAAGATTGCAAAGATGTTAAACATACCAAGAGACACCTTAGGAAGCATCATTCGCAAATTCAAGGCAAAGGGCACTGTTGAAACGCTACCTGGTCGTGGCAGAAAGAAGATGCTGACTTCGACTGCTGTGCGCTACCTGAAGCGTAGAGTGGAGAGAAGTCCCCGTGTGACTGCTGAGGAACTGAGAAAAGATTTGTCAGATGTGGGTACAGAAGTTTCAGCCCAGACAATAAGACGCACACTGCGTAATGAAGGCCTCCGTGCCAGAACTCCCAGGCGTACCCCCTTGCTGTCTCCAAAGAATAAGAAGAGTCGACTGCAGTATGCCAAAAGCCATGTGGACAAACCACAAAAGTTGTGGGATAGTGTTCTGTGGACTGATGAAACAAAATTAGAACTGTTTGGGCCCATGGATCAACGCTATGTTTGGAGGAGGAAGAACAAGGCCTATGATGAAAAGAACACCTTGCCTACTGTGAAGCATGGTGGAGGGTCAATCATGCTTTGGGGCTGTTTTGCTTCTGCAGGTACAGGGAAGCTTCAGCGTGTGCAAGGTACCATGAATTCTCTTCAGTACCAGGAGATATTGGATGGAAACGTGATGCAGTCCGTCACACACCTGAGGCTTGGGAGACGTTGGACCTTTCAACAGGACAATGATCCCAAGCATACCTCCAAGTCCACTAGAGCATGGTTGCAGAGGAAAGGCTGGAACATTTTGGAGTGGCCATCGCAGTCACCAGACTTAAATCCGATTGAGAACCTCTGGTGGGACTTAAAGAAAGCAGTTGCAGTGCGCAAGCCTAAGAATGTGACTGAACTGGAGGCCTTTGCCCATGAAGAATGGGCGAAGATACCCGTAGATCGCTGCAAGACACTTGTGTCAAGCTATGCTTCACGTTTAAAAGCTGTTATAACTGTAAAAGGATGCTGTACTAAGTACTAAGATTGAATGTCACTTGGGGGTTGAATAAAACTGATAATGCTGTGAGCACAGAAAAGACATTTGTGGTTATTTCATTATAACTGTTATGTTATATTTGTCTGACCTACAAGTGCCTCTTTAATGTAAATGTAAGCAAGATGACTGAATGATCAAAAGCAATGTCAAACTGGCCAAAACACTCAATTTCAGTGGGGGTTGAATAATTTTGGTCACAACTGTAAATGCCACATATCAGTGTCCATCTGAGTTGCCTATCAGTGCTGCCTAACAGTGCTAGTCAGTGCTGCCTATCAGTGCCATATATGAGTACTGCCTTTCAGTGCCCATCAGTGATGTCTGTCAATGCCCATCAGTGCCACCTACCAATGCGTCCTCAACAGTGCCCATCAGTGCCGCCTATCAATGCCCATTAGTGCCGCCTTATCAGTGCCCATCACTGCAGCCTCATTAGCGCACATCAGTAAAGGAGAAAAATTACTCATTTACAAAATTTTATAACAGAAACTAAGAAAAAAACTTTTTAAAAAAATTTTCAGTTTTTTGGTTAGTTTAGCAAAATATAAAAACCCTGAGGGGATTAAATACCACCAAAAAAACTCTGTCTCGAACAAATGATAAAAATTTCATACGCGGACAGTGTTGCATGACCGTGCAATTGTCATTCAAAGTGTGACAGCGCTGAAAGCTGAAAATTGGCCTGGGCAAGAAGGGGGTATAAGTGCCCAGTAGGCAAGGGGTTAATAGTAGTCTTCTATTCTATATTCTCTATATAAAACAGTGATATCTGTACACTGAGTGGCACCCAGTGTCAGATATCAGTGTTGTATATAAGGAATAGCACTCAGTACAGATATCCGTGATAAATACAGTGGCTTGAAAAAGTCTTCCTCACGACTGAAATGTCCCCCATGTTGTCATGTTACAATGTATTCCCTCCCCCCCGAAATGTCCCCCATGTTGTCATGTGACAATGTATTTATTGGGGTTGGATGTGATAGACCAACGCAAGTGGCACATAATTGTGAAGTGGAAGGTAAATGTGAAATAGTTCCAACATTTGTGACCAATAAATCTGTGAAAAGTGTGGCGGCATTTGTATTTGGCCCCCTGAAGTCAGTATTTTGTAGGACCCCCTTTGGCTGCAATTCCTTCTGCAAGTCTTTTTGGGGGATGTCTCTCCTAGCTTTGCACATCTAGAGAGGGACATTTATGCCCATTCTTTTGCAGAATCACTCAAGCTCTGTTATTGGATGGAGAGCAGCAATTTTCAGGTCTGGCCACAGATTCTCCATTGGATTTCGGTCTGGACTGTGACTGGGACATTCTAACACATGAATATGCTTTGTTTAGAAAGTTTGGAGACCCCAAATTTAGATCAAAGGGATAGTTTACTGTCTTTCAGGTTTTTTGGGGGATGGCTTGTGATCTTTGGGATCAGAAATTGTCCTGGCATCAGTGGGAGTAAACCATGCATCTTTAGTATTAGGGGGAGGAATAGCATCCCACCTTTGGTGTCAATGGGAGGAATAGCGCCCCATCGTTGGTATCAGTGGGAGGAATAATGCCTTATCATTCATGTCAGATAAAGGAATCATGTCCTATCATTGGTGTGAGTGGGAAGAATAGTGCCACATTATTGGTGTAAGTGGGAGGAATAGTGCCCTATCATTGGTGTCAGTGGAAGTAATAGGAAAAATTCATTAACACATTCATTTTGAAATGTACCATTGTTGCGCTCTCTTTAATGTAAGTTTTTTTTCTTTATTTTGTGTAATACACATTTATTTTGAACATACTGTAGTGAAATTCTGTGACAAATGCATGCATTTTGGGCAGTGTAATATGTAGGTGGGGCTTTGTGTGGGTACAGCTTGAGTGGGCAGGGACACATGGGGCCCCATGATCTCCTATTGCTCGGGGCCCCATGAGTTGTCAGTCCGCCCCTGGTCAGCCCTTTTGGATAGCCATGTGTGGAAGGCCTCGTATTGCTTGGCATGCGGAAATATTGGATTTTCCTGAATAGGTAGATAGTTGGAGAATTGTAAAGAGAGACCTAACCTTATCTGGATTTTTTTCCACACTCTTAATGTCACTGAGTAGGAGGTTCTGTTGGAGAGCTTGAGGAAGGGTCTGTAGCTTCCTATGTAGTAAAGCAAAAGTTTTACAGGTATACAATATGGGATTCCAAATCAAAGTTAGTATATTTGGAGGCCTGCAAGATCTAATCTTGGCTAATGTATAATAAACATGACAGTTTGTACAGTATATTCTAATGTTTAAAGGTTAGCTTCCTCTCTCACTGGGAGATGCAGTTTCATTAAAGCTATGCAAGGCCTTTTCTCGCGCCAGAAGAAAGAGATGAGCGCCCTCTGGAGTGCTTGAAGATCTTTATGCTGGATCAAAAGTGGTATTGTTTGAAGGGGGTATAGTAAGCGTGTGAAACTATTCATCTTACATAAGTGGATTCTCCCAAAGAGCAGGAGGTCAATGCACACTTCCAATTAACCCAGTATTTTCACTCTCACAGGAGGATAGTTAAGGTAGTACATTGAAGAAGGCACTTTTCCTATTTTTGTGTCCGAGTATTTTATACAACTATTTTCTATTGGGAAAGGGAAAGATTGGACCCATGGAGAGCAACTGCTGTAATATAGGGGGAGAATCTCACTTATCGATAAGTAGTCTTGATTAACTTGATATAAGCAAACTCATAGTCAGAATAGCAGCTGAGAGTTTGCTTACATATTTTCAGTGACTTGCTGTCCTTGCATAAGACATTATTTGAGCTGGGGCAGCTCCAGCAGTGAAATGTTAATGAAGCTTCTGAGTTGGCTGACTTTCAAGCAGAGTCTTGGTTGTGCAGTAGACTTAACAGTTCTCCAAGGGGTTGACCAAAGTGGTTGTAAAGGCTCAAGGTTTTTTTTTTTTTTTGGTTTTTACCTTATTGCGTTCTATGGGTGGTGACATACTTCTGTTTTTAAGACTTTAATATATTTGAAAGTAATATGGGAAATTTTCATTTTCATGCTGATCATGAATAAAAACCCTTAAACAATTTACAAGGGTAAATTATCGAAAATTGAGCTATTTCAAAGCTAACTGAACAAGTTGAAGATAGAAGCTGAATAGTTCTGCACAGTTGCCCCAGACTCTGTCTACTCCTTTTTTTTTTTTTATAAATTCCCTTCATTTTATTTAAGGCTGTAAGATTAAAAATATGTTTAAGATGGTCAACACTTAAGTCAAGCACTGTGAGAAATGTATCTGTCATGTATTTTCTCTTTGACTTTTTAGCTTGTGGAGAATGCGGTGTGCCTGCTTAGGAATCTCTCTTACCACATTCATCGTGAGATCCCACAGGCTGAAAAATATCAGGAAACCCCACAAGCCACGAATACAGAACCACAGAACCCTAGTTGCTTTGGTGTGCGACGTGGTAAAGGTATCGTCTGGATATTGAATATTTTTATAAAATGGGGAACGTGTGACATTTAAACCATTAAAAAAAAAAATGCATGATGTTAGCCAACAGGGAAAGCAGTAACAAAGAAAGTGAAAGAAGGTAAAGTCAGTTTTTATACTAGAACTACAGTATGAACTTATGCTGGGGCTTCCCAGGTACAACAGCCTGTTTAAGGAAGTTGTCTACACCAACAATACAAAATCTACCTAATGGACTTTTGAAGCATCAACTTTAGGTAATATAAAAATCTTTATTTATAAATTCCTTAAAAGTAATATAAAATTGATGCCAAATATATATGTTACATAGCCCAATCCAAATAAAGGGTTAACCTACACTCCAAACCAGCCCACAAAATGTACACAAAGCTGTTACAGTAATGGATCCACAAGCTTTGGTAATAGGTGGAACTAAATGAGTGTCCATCTCTGAATAGAAAGTACTCCTGTTAAGGCCAATAAAAACTGCAGGGTCTCCCATTGATGGGCTCCTCCAATAGACAATGCCCCTCGTCTGTTTGAGGAGCCCACTGTACCACCAATGGGAGACCCTGCAGTATTTATTGCCCTTAACAGGAGTCCTTTCTGGCTTTCTATTTAGAGGTGGACACTTCTTACATGCAGCATGGCAAGTTTGCTATTTAATTGCTGGTTTTTATTTCACAGTGGCTCCCATATCATATAAGTGTGGTGGAATGACTTCTCTACAAATATGGGACATTGTATAGACCCATATTGTCTTTCTATTGAAGATTTGATGGTTTTGCTTGTATGCACGTTGGATACTGCACATTTGTGGCTTTTAATATGCCAGCATGTTTTTCTGCCTATTACACATACCATCCGATCTCCTGAAGAAGTGGATTTTTTTCTGGGAGATGGTTCGAGATGGGGGGTTCACACCCCCAGCTGTACGTCTCAATGTTTATTGTATCTATTAACAACTTTTGTGGATCAATTACGGTTTGTTAAATCTATGTGTAAATGTTGGTAGGCTTGCTGGGAGTGTGATTTAACCCCCTTACTCGTATTAGGATGATTGAACTATGAAGTATTTACTCCTTCGTGACTAGGCCATTTTTTGCTTTTCGGCACTGTGCTACTGTAACTGGCAATTGTGCTTTCATGCAATACTGGTATGCAAATTAAATTTATATAATTTTTTTCACACAAATAGAGCATTCTTTTGGTGCTATTTGATCACCACTGTGTTTTAAATGTTTTTATTGTATAAATCACTAAAGACCAAAAAAAACCTGTGCAGGCTGGATGCTGTACATGTATGTGATCCAGCCTGCATGTGCTGCCTGCCCGCAGTAAATGCACTGTGAACAGTCAGTAAGTGGTTAGGGAATTTATAAATTACATTTTTATATGATCTGAAGTTGGTGCCTTATCCATTAGATAGATTTTGTTGTGTTTATATAACATTTTATAGATGCTACTTAGGTATTTTTAAAGAGATGTGACATGAGATGGGGAGCAATGAAAAAAGGATCAGTAATGATCATATAGCTACCCCTGAGCACAGGCACTGTTAGACGGGATAAGAAAAGGAATTAAAAAGTTTTAAGCATACAAATATATCTCTCTCAAATATGTATTTTTGTTTACTGTCTGTCTTGTATCTTGGTATGTTCATTTAACCACTTCTTGACTGCGCTATAGTCAAATGACAGCCATAGCGTGGTTGTCCAGTTCTGGGAGGGTGTCATATGATGTCCTCCCAGAATGCACCCCCAGCAGCGCGCACCCGGCGCTCTGTGATCGCTGTGTTTTTTGCACACAACTGATTACATGACACGGTAAAAGGCCAAACACATCGGCCTTTTACCACTTGATCAGCTGTGTCCGATCACAGCTGATCACCATGTAAATACACTTCTCGGTTATCGGCAGTACTTTCCTGACGCTGTCAAGGCGTGAGGAAAGTACTGCCGATAACCGGCAACTGTCAAAGGAGACATCTACACTGATAATCGGGGTACTGATTATCAGTGCCCAGCAGTGCTACCAATTTGTGCCCATTAGTACTGCCAGTCAGTGCCCATCATTTTCCGCCTATCAGTGTCCATCAGTGCGGCATATCGGTGCCGCCTCATCAGCGCCTCCTCATCAATGCCCACCAGTGCCCATCAATGCTGCCTATCGGTGCAGCTTTTGCAACGCACATCAGTGAAGGAGAAAAATAACCTGTATGCAAAATCTTATAATTGAAACAGAAACCTTTTTTTTCCCTAAATTTTCAGTCTTTTTTCGTTTATAGTGCAAAAAATAAAAAAAATCCCAGTGGGGAGTAAATGCCACCAAATGAAAGCTCTATTTGTGGGGGGAAAATGCTAAAAATTTCATATAGGTACAGTGTTGCATGACTGCACAATTGTCATTCTAAGTGTGACAGCACTGAAAGCTGGAAATTGACCTGGGCAGGAAGGGAGCAAAAGTTCCCAGTAGCCAAGTGGTTAATTTAGTTCTTCTGTATAATTGTTTGAGAGAGAATCTGGCAGGTTTCACTGCTGTGTGACATTAAATTGAACTTGTAATTGAAACAAGCTAACTGCCACAGCCAGTGTACAGCAAAAAAATGTCATGCAGTGCCTTGTTCTACCTTTCCATTGCCACTCATTTTGTGACGGCAGCCCTCCTTTCCTGTACATGACAGAACTGATAGCTACCTAGACACTGACCACTGTACTGTAGAAAAATGGGAGGTATGATAGTGTACGCTAAGTGTAAAAAAATAAATATAACTTTTTTTATTTTTTTTGAGAATCTAGTCTCTGGCAGCTCATTTAACAGTGCTGCCCTCTGCCAAATGTGTCATTCTAAATAACATATGATAATAAGTCCATGTTCACAACAGTCCAATTGTATCCAAAATAAATTGTGTGAAAACGTAGTTCCTTTTTTTATGATGAAGTGCAGATACTTTTGACGGTGCGGGAACAACAGTGCTGTGCTCCCCTCCTGTGTTCCCCCACTCACCAACTGGTGTTGACCCTTAAGCAAAGCAATAAGAGTTCAGATGCGCTTGAATAGGAGTATCTGAAACTTGGGCTTTTCTCCTTGTCCTGCACCGCTCCTCTGGTAAACCGCAGGATTCAGAGATCTACATAGCGTAATCCAATGTTTTATTATTAGAAAACCATAAAAACAAGTTACATGCACAAAAAAAATGTCCACACCTTCCAGTGACATCACATCTGGTCGGTGGAATGCACACCACAGTGGTGCTTCCAGACCAGCATTTTGTGCCTGTCTCATTTCTTTGTGAACGTAACTTATTTTTATGGTTTTCTAATGATAACAAAATTAACTACTTTATGTAGATCTTTTGCAATCCTTTCCAAATACAATGAATACACACTTCTGAATCATGATTTTTACCAGAGGAGCGATGAAGGAATGAGAGAAAAGCCCAAGTTTAGGACACTCCTATTCCAACGCATCTTGACTCTTATTGCTTTGCTTAAGGGTCAACACCAGTTGCTGAGTGGGGGGGGAACACAGTAGGGGAGAACAGCATTGTGGTTCATGCACCGTCAAAAATATCTGCACTACTGCATTTTATCGTAAAGACTGCACTAATTTTTTCACCTAATTTATTCTGGATAAGATTAGACTGTTGAGCACATAGACTTCTCATATTATTTAGTATGACACATATGGCAGAGTTGTGCTATTAATTTGTGTATTATTAGCTGAAAGGTATTTATCCTTTATAACTGTATTTGCTCTAGGATTGTTTTATTTATATTGCATACTTTTATCACATACACTATTTTTCATTGTTGGTTTACACATTTAATATATATTTTTCCACAGTTAACACAGAGCAGGTATATAACAATTATTTCAACATGTAATATATGTATATCACCAGTGCAGACATTTTCTGAAAGATGAAAAGTCAAATCCTAGAACAGAATGATGACCATAATTTGCAGTGTGACTTTATCCACATATGGTGCTGTTTTATTATTGTAGAATATACACCGATCAGCCATAACAACATGACCACCCGCCATAACATAACTACTCACTTAATGTTGATTAGGTCCCCTTTTTGCTGCCAAATCAACCCTGGCCCATCAAGGCATGGACTCCACTAGACCTCCTAAAGGTGTGCTGTGGTATCTGGCATCAAGCATTCAGTAGCAGATCCTTTAAGTCCTTCATGGATCAGACTTGTTTTTCCAGCACGTCCCACAGATGCCTGATTGAATTGAGATCTGGAGAATTTGGAGACCAAGTCAATAATAAAATAATCAAAATACTTTGTCATAGCAAGCATAGATGCACTCTACATGTCCAATCTAACTTTACACTTGGCACAATGCAGTCAGACAAGTACCGTTCTCCTGGCAACCGCCGAACCCTGACTTGTCCATCAGATTGTCAGACAGTGAAGCGTGATTTGTCACTCTAGAGAACACATCTCCACTGCTCTAGAGTCCAGTGGCAGTGTGCTTTATACCATTGCATCTGACGCTTTGCATTGTACTTGGTGATTTAAGGCTTCGATGCAGCTGCTTGGCCATGGAAACCCATTCCATGAAGCTCTCCACACACTCTTGTGCTAATCTAAAGGCCTCACAAAGTTTGGAGGTCTTTAGCTATTGACTCTGCAGACAGTTGGCAACTTCTGCGCACTGTGCGCTTCAGCAGTCTGACTCCGCTCTTTCATTTTACTTGGCCTACCACTTCGTGGCTAAGTTGCTGCTGTTCCCATTTGCTTCCACTTTGTTATAATACCACTAACAGTTGACCGTGGAATATTTAGTAGCTTGGAAATTTCATAGGTGGATTTGTTGGACAGGTGGCAACTTCTCACACTACTACGCTTGAATTCACTGAGCTCCTGAGAGCGGCACATCCTTTCACAAGTGTTTGTAGAAGCAGTCTGCATGCTTGATTTTATACACCTGTAGCCATGGTGATTGGAACACCTGAATCCAATGATATGGAGTTGTGTCCCAATACTTTTGGCAATATAGTGTAGTTGGTAAGGTTGAAAAGACACCAGTCCATCCAGTTCAACGTGTGTGTCCAGATACCTGTCCAAGAGTTTTTTTTAAAACTATCAATGCTTCCTGCTGACACCACCATTTGGAGTGAGTTCCACATCCTTACCACCCTAATAGTGAAAAACCCCTTATGCAGTTTAAGGTTAACCTGTTTTTCTTTGGGGGGGGGGGGTGTCCAAGATGGCAACCGGAGTGGCCGCATAGGAGAGAGCTCTGCCGCCTCAGAGCATTTATCCGCATCCATCCTGGTGGTAGCGAGCTCCTACCACCAACAGAGACCCCCTGTGGACCTGGCTTGCTGCCTGGAGACAGGAATCGGGTCGGTTTGGGCCCTCCTTCCCCCCAGGAGTGACGGAGGTTCGTGGACCAGATCTGGCCTGTGGCCTATCCCGGGTGCTGCTGCCGGGAGTCTGGTGTGGTGAGCTGCTGACTGGGGGAGGGTGGTGCCCTACATCAGACCCTAAATCCTGCTCCGGGGACCTGCGACCTGTTGGGGCCTACAATCGGGAGCCTGTGCACCCATCCCGGGGGTGAAGCAGTTCGGCCTCGTCCGGTAGCCTGTGGGGGGGGGGGGGGAGCGGTTGCTGCCTGGAGGGGGAGCATCGGAGCTGTCTATGCAACCCCCCCTAAAGATTTGGCAGTCTGCGCTCTGCAGGGCCCTGGCAGCCCTGTGCCCTGCTTGGCTGCTGTATCGAGCTTGGGATCCTGCAGGGGTCCACACCTGTGGGGTCTGAGTCTCTGGCCTGCGTGAGGGGCTCCAAAACCCACCACAGCTCATATCTCCCCCTCAAAGTGATAGTGTCCTGAAATACCATGGACAGAGTTGCTTATCTCCTACATGTGTTCAGCTTCGTTTATACGTATTCATTCATGTGTGGGCCGAGGGGGCCCCAATACCTGTATTTTGCGCCAATTGTTATAGTAACCATTCTTTCTGCCGGTACGAATGAATATAAGGTTGATGACTAGAGGAAAGCCTTTGACCACTGGCAGAAGAACTGAAACTACGCAAGCTGCAAACACCAGACCGACGTCGTGGACTAAGGCGGGTTTTGCCATGGCCGCATCCCCCTCCCAGGAGCCCAGGCCACCTGCTGCACCTGCAGACTTTAATTCTCTCATGAGGGCGATTACCAATTGTCAGACGGTGCTCACCACGAATATAGAACACCTGCAGACTGATGCGGGGCTGCTCCGGAGAGATCTTGACACGTTCTGGGGCCAGCGGTCAAGCAACATGTCAGCAATGTAGATGACACCATCCGTGACCATTCGGCAGAGATGCATACACTGCGGATTAAGGTCAAATGTTTTTTGGGAGTTTAGTCCTTTTTTCTCTGTTGCAAGGTACATTTGATTTTTTTCTGTGCATGGTTTCAAGCTAACATACTAGTCCTTCTGATGCCTATTTTACAGTTCTATGTTTTCTTCCTCGGATTCAGCCTGAGTGGTCACAACTTTTTTTTCAAATACTTATTTTATGGCACCCCCGGATTTGAAATGTATCTCCTGGAATGTGCGGGGCCTCAACTCTCCTGTGAAGCGCTCGTTGGTCTTCCAATTTCTCAAATCCTATACTCCACATACAGTATTTTTATTTTGCCAAAAACCCACCTAACGGGCCAAAGGGTACTGGGCCTAAAGAAATCCTTCTCCTTGTTATTTGTAATCAGATTCCCTTCATCATCCTTTAGGTGGCCAATATGTTCAGACCTCGCATTTTATCTATTAATATATTTAAAAACTTTTTTGGGGTTCTTTTTACTCTCCTCTGCTATGCCTCTTATAGTCCATTTTAGCTGCTCTGATTGCTTTCATACACTTTTTATTGCTTTCCATGTAGTGTTGGAATGTTGAGAATGACCCCTCTGCCTTATATTCCTTGAAAGCCATTCTTTTCTCTGTTATGTCCGTTTACGGTAAAGTTTAGCCACTCAGGTTTGACCTTCACTCTTTTTTATATTTATTGCCCATTGGAATACACTGGATTCTACCTTTTATTTAATATGTTCCTAAAGTATTCCCATTTTCCTCAGTGTTCAATGTTTCTAGGTTTTGGCCCCATTTAATATCCTTTTAGTATTGAATGTAGTTTAGAAAGGTTGGCTCTTTTGAAGTTTAGTATTTTTGTACTACCCTTGTGCCTCCTTATCCTGTCATTTATGCTGAATGTTATCCTATGATCGCTGTTTCCCAAGTTGTCCCATATCTTCACATCTGCGATCAGATCTGTGTTTATAATTAATAGATCCAGCAATGCATGCTTTCTAGTTGGGGAATACACCAACTAACTCATTAAGTTGTCCTGTAAGACATTTAGGAAATGGTGGGCCTTATATGAGTGAGCTTTTCCCTCTGCCCAGTCAATATCTGGATAGTTGAAGTCCCCCATAATGATGACATTGCATTGCCCTGCTGCCATTTATTTAACCACTTGAGCTCCTGAGGATTTACCCCCCTTAATGACCAGGCCTCTTTTTGCTACTCGGCGCTGCACTAATTCAACTGATAATTGCGCGGTCATGCAATGCTGCACCTAAACGAAATTTACGTCCTATTTTTCACACAAATAGAGCTTTCTTTCGGTGGTATTTGATCACCTGTGCGCTTTTTATTTTTCACGCTATAAACAAAAAAAGACCAAATATTTTGAAGAAAAACTATATTTTTTACTTTCAGCTATAAAAAATATATAGTAAACTCAAAGTTAGTTATAAATTTAGGCCAAAATATATTCTGCTACATGTTTTTGGTAAAAAAAAAAATCCCAATAAGTGTTTATTGATTGCTTTGTGTGAAAGTTATAGCGTCTACAAACTGGTATAGATACTGCAATTTACGAAATTTTTTTGCTATACAGCGCTGCGCTAGTTTAACGGACAATTGCGCGGTCATGCAATACGGTACATAAATTAAATTTATGTCCTTTTTTTAACACACACAGAGCATTCTTTTGGTGGTATTTGATCACCTGTGCAGTTTTTATTGTTGGCGCTATAACCAGAAAAATTTTGAAGGAAAAATTTTTTTTTTTTTAATATTTTCTCATTTTGGTCATAAAAAATATCTAAAAAAAAACTAAAATTTCGTCATAAATTTAGGCCAAAATGTATTCTGCTACATGTTTTTGGTTAAAAAAATCCCAATAAGTGTATATTGATTTCTTTTTGTGAAAGTTATAGCGTCTACAAACTATGGTATAGATAATGGAATTTACATAGCTTTTACTTTCTGACTGCCCATCACATTTCCTGAGGTGCTAAAATACCAGAATAGTACAAACACCCTCAAATGACCCCTTTTCGGAAATTAGACACCCTAAGCTATCTGCTGAGAGGCATGTTGAGTCCATGGAAGATTTATTTTTTTTCCACAAGTTTCTGGAAAATTACAAACTTTTTTTTTTTTTTTTTTTTTTACACGAAGTTGTCATTTAAATGATTTATTTCTCGCACAAGCCATGGGTATATGTGGAATTACACCCCAAAATACATTCTGCTACTTCTACTGAGTATGGGGATACCACATGTGTGAGACTTTTTGGGAGCCTAGCCACATACAGGAGCAGTAAATCATTTAAGTGACAATTTTGTGTAAAAAAAAATATATTTATTTTTGTCATTTTCCAAAAACTTGTGGTAAAAAAATAAATTCTTCTATTGATTCAACATTCCTCTCAGCAAATAGTTTGGGGTGACTACTTTCCAAAAAGGGGTAATTTTGGGGGGTGGGGGCGTTTTATGCCCAGCATTAGAAGTTTATGCCACACATCATTCACTCTTCTAACCACCTGAAGACCAAGCCTTTTTGTTCACATGAAAAAAATCTGTATGTTTTTGCTAGGAAATTCATTTAAACCCCCAAACATATATTTTTTTAAAGCAGACACCCTAGTGAATATAATGGTGGGTACTACAATTTTTTATGGCACATAGTACTCGCGCAGCGATTTTTCAAAAGCAATTTAAAAAAAAAAATACACTTTTTTTTACTTTTAATGCACAAAAACACAATATATTGGCCAATTGTTTGGTAAAATATAAAAGATAATGGTATGCCGAGTAAATAGATACCAAACATGACATGCTTTAAAACTGCGCATGCCCCGTTCAATGGCGACAAACTGCAAACATTTTTAATATCCATAGGCAGCTCTTTAAAAGCCACCATTTTAGATTTACAGAGGAGGTCTAGTGTTAGAATTACTGCCCTTGATCTGACGTTCACGGCCATACCTCACATGCATGGTGCAACCGCTGTTTACATAACGGCACAGGGTCAAGGCTTGTGCACACAGGTGTGTGCGCATGGGAGGGGCAATTTTTTTTTTTTTTATTATTATTTTTACATTGTAACTTTTTCATTTTTTTTTTTTTTTTAAATCACTTTTATTGCTATAACAGGGAATGCAAATATCCCCTATAACTTCAATGGGCATTGTCCTATATTCTTTTTTCAGAAATCTGGGGTCTATCAGACTCTAGATATCTCCTCTGCCCTTACATTATCTAATCAAACCAAAATCGGTGTGATCAGATGCTTTCCCAATTTACAAATGGTGCTGTTTATATCCTGCGAAACTGAAGTGATGAAATGCTTGTAGCTTCCGAATTCTTAGACTATAGAGATGATTGGCACCATTCTGGTCTCCAATCAGCTCTATGGTCAGCTGGCAGAAACACTGGCTGCATTCTCAGGTTTCCCTGATGGCACAGGACTGCCCGAGAAGGCCGTGGAAGGCAGCGGGGGAGGGGGGACATCATCTCCCACTGCTTCTAAAAGCAATCTTGCAGCTAATTAGCCACTAGGATTGCTTTTACATGAAAGCCGATCACCGACTGAACAAAACGACACCAGGATGATGCCTGCAGCTTTAGGTCCTGGTATAACCATTCAAATCCAGTGATGTACCAGTACATCGCTGGTCCTTGTTGGTTATATATGCTATGTTCTTTTTTTTTTTTTTGTATGCAGCCAGTGGACTGAATGAAAAAATAAGAAATCTCTGCCAGAAAAAGTGTGTGGTATGCCCACCATTAGAATATACCGCCCTGCATCCACCCCTTCACACATTGGTGGGCACACATTAGGACACACTTTGCCACAAGTTCCAAGATTGAATAAATGTCTAAATAGTGGCACGCTTGAATAAAAATTGTCCACGTATAAGTGGTACCCCATATGGAGAAATGATGACACCAAGTCCCAAACTATCTTGCCAGTGGTCCTCATGTAGTCTGGGCATCCGGACGGGCTCCACGGGACTATCTTTTCCCTCGTAAATCCGAAACTTATAAGTATAGCCTGTTGTCCTCTCACAGGTCTTCTACATCTTGACCCCATATCTAGCACGCTTGCAGGGGAGAAATTGTTTGAATGCAAGGCGGCCAGAACAATTAATAAGGGACTCATCAACGCAGATGTTTTGCTGGGGAGTATAGACATCTGCAAATTTTAGGTTAAGGTGATTTGCGAGGGGCTGAATTTTGTGGAGCCGGTCAAATTCAGGGTTACCCCGAGGATGACAGAGTGTATTGTCGCTGAAATGCATAAAACACATTATACTCTTATATCTATGCCTGGCCATAGCAGCCGAGAACATGGCATATGATGAATCGGGTCTGCGGACCAATACAACCGCAATTCATTTCTTTTAGTAATGCCCATGTTGAGGGTTAGGCCCCAAAAAAATGTAAATTTGAAAACCGTAATGAGTTTCCATGCGAATGGTCTGGCAAAGTTTGAATTTGGGTTGGCGGCAATAAATTGTTGTGCATATAAACTGCTTTGATCCACAATCAACGCATACAGATATTCCGTGAAAAACAGCTCCAAAAATCAAGGAGGTATGTGAAAGACCAGGATGTACTAGACCGCTGGTACTCGCCAGTTCACCAAAAGGTAGAGCGGTACTAGTACTGGCACTCTGCTGCATATGAGAGTCATCAAAATTTACCGGCAAGTGCTAACAGAGATCAGGCCTGATTCTGCGAACACTGCGGTTTTATGTGCAATGTATCAAGTGACAGTGACCTACTGACACTGCACTTGCTGGGGGAGAAGGGGGGGGGGTAAGCGTAGGGGCTAAACGCAGGTGTTGGCAGGTGCCGGGACTGATCCCGCTAACTCTGCGTTTTTGGGAACGCTATACTAATGTGAACGCTGGTATAGTGCTGACCTGATCAAAGATATTGACCCGTTCAGACACTATACTAGCAATGGAGGTTTATTGTACATGAGCGTGCTCCTGGCAATCAAGGGGTTAAATGTGATGACTGGTGTACTGACGGGCAATCTGACGCTATCTGGTAGGGGCGCGAATCACGTGTATGTGTGTATATGTATATTTATATATATATATATATATATATATATATATATATATATATAGATAGATAGATAGGGTGGTCAGGAAGCGGTTACAGAAGAGGTTTGTGTTACGGCGCTGCGTTACTTTAACTGACAATTGCGCGGTCATGCAACACTGCACCCAAATTAAATTTACATCCTTTTTTTCCCACAAATTGAGCTTTCTTTCGGTGGTATTTGATCGCCTGTGCATTTTTAATTTGTTGCGCTATAAAAAAAAAAAGGCTGACAATTTTGAGAAAAAAAACAATATTTTGGACTTTTTGCTACATGTCCAGTAAAAAAAAATGAAAAAATCTAATTTTGTCACAAATTTCATCCAAAATGCATTCTGTGACATGTCTTTGCTAAAAAAAATCCCAATACGTGTAAATTAATTGGTTTACATGAAAGTTTTATAGCGTTTCCAAATGACGGGAAAGATACTGGGATTTTTAATTTTTATTTATACTAATAATGGCGGCGATCAGCGACATATGGCGGCGATCAGCAACATATGGCGGCGATCAGCGACTTATGGCAGGACTGTGGGACTGCGGTAGACATTTTGACACTGGGGGGGAACTGACTTGGGGTCACTGACATCCCCAGTGACACCAATACAGTGGTCAGTGAAAAAAAAACCCACTGACACTGTACTAATGGCACTGGGGAGGAAGGGGTTAACATTTTTAGAGTTTACTGTGTGAGGGGAGTGTTTTACTAGGGGGCGGGGGTGTCTGCTGGATGGGGACAGGCTGATCGAGGGAGAGAAACTCTTCTCTCCCTCTGCAGCTTGTCACGAGCTGTCAGAGAACTGACACAGAGCAGGGCTGTGTGTAAACAATGCAGCCCTGCTCTCTGTCAGCGATCACTGGCCGTGACCCGGCGGCTGACACCCGCTGCTGACACCCGCGGGACAGGTAGGGCGGGCGTGGGCCCCCTACCTGTTTTGCAAAACTACGTTTTAAAACGTGGTTTTGCCTGCCCGTGCCGCCCTGCAACCGTTTTAATGCGGTGGCTGGGCGGTAAGTGGTTAAAGAAATGGACACGGCCTTCTGCCTCCATGCGAAGTTTGGCGAGATACAACATCGCGTACTTGAGACTGTTTACTCGAAGGTGCCTTTTAACCGTATCAAAGTGGGATCTTCGTCTCTGCACCTCCGCTGAGAAGTCAGGGAAAGCAGCCACTTTGACATTCTGAAAGGGATGTTGCCTTTTTCTCTTGCCAGACGAAGTACAGTGTCTCGATCCCGGTAGTTGGTGAGTTTAGCAATGATGGTTGGCGGTCTTGTGGACATACGATGAGCCCGCTTCACCACGAATGTGGTGAACGCGGCCCTGCCATAGGTGGAACACAGGAGGTTTTCGAGGAAAAGCTGGGTCGGATTCCTCGGCACCCTCTGGCAGGCCTAATAAACGAAGGTTACAGCGCCACAAACGTGTTTTCTTGTCATCCCGCTTCTGGGAGATCTGTACGTGGCATTGTATATGCATGTCTTTTGAGTTGTTTGTTGCTATTCTGTCTCTCAGTGTTACAATATACCTACCATTCGATTTTTAGACTGATCATTTCTTTGTGTGTGGGCAAACATTCAGAATCAGCAGGGGATGAAGTACTTATTTCCTTCACTGTATACCGCCATTTCTAAACGCTACAACTTTCATGTAAAACAATTAATTTACTAATTTTATTTTTTTTTTTTTTAGAAAACATTTTGACAATTTCTGACAATTTGATTTTTTTTTATAAATTTTTTTACTGGACATGTTTAATGGCAAAAAGTCAAATATTTTTTTTTCAAAATTGTCGGTCTTTTTTTTTTTTTTCATAGTGCAAAAAATAGACGCACAGGCAATCAAAATACCACCAAAAAAAAGCTCAATTCATGGGAAAAAAGGACGTAAATGTTATCTGGGTGCTGTGTTGCATGACTGCGCATTGTAATGGATCACTGTAATGCAAAAAAATGGCCTGATCAGGAAGGGTGGGGGGGGGGGGGGGGGGGTAAATCCTCAGGAGGGCAAGTGGTTAAAGGAACACTTTGAAAATACATCAGATCTCAATGGGGAAAAATATCATGTTGGATATCTATACTGATATGGATTGGGTAATGTGGTAGGAATGTAAAGATGCCCCATCGTTTGATTTTCGGGGTGTCTTTGAATTCAGTCCTCTGTAGGTTGATAATTTTCATTTCCATCAAAGTGAAAAAATGGTGCCGCAAGCTAGTCAATTTTCATGAAATTTAATTTGAGCAAGTCAAAATGGTACTCAGAAGTTTGTATGGCCCCAACGTGCTTGTATGCATGACTGACAACGTCGGGGCATGCTGTTAATGAGACGACGGATGGTGTCCTGGGGTATTTCCTCTCAGATTTGGACCAGTGCATCACTGACCTCCTGGGCAGTCTGAGGTGCAACCTGGCGGTGTCGCATGGACTGAAACATGATATCCCAGAGGTGTTCTATTGGATTTAGGTCAAGCGTGGGGGCATGGTTTCAGTTCCTTCTTCGTCCTCCAGGAACTGTCTGCATACTCTTGCCACATGAGGCTGAGCATTGTCATGCACTCACTGCACAGGCGTTGGGTCTGACAGTGGGTTCAAGGATTTCATCCCGATGCCGAATGACAGTCAAGGTGCCATTGTCTAGCCTGTAGAGGTCTGTGCGTCCCTCCATGGATATGCCTCAACAAACCATCACTGACCCACCACCAAAACGATCATTCTGAACGATGCTACAGGCAGCATAACGTTCTCCATGGCTTCTCCAGACCCTTTTACGTCTGTTACATGCTCGGGGTGAACCTGCTTTCATCTGAGAAAAGCACAGGGCACCAGTGGCGAACCTCCCAATTCTGGTGTGCAATAGCAAATGCCAATCAAGCTTTGTGGTGCCGGCAAGTGAGCACAGGGCCCATTAGAGGACGTCGGGCTCTCAGGCGACCCTCCTGAAGTCTGTTTCTGATTGTTTGGTCAGAGACATTCACACCAGAGGCCTGCTGGAGGTCATTTTGTAGGGTTCTGGCAGTGCTCATCCTGTTCCTTCTTGCACAAAGGAGCAGATACCGGTCCTACTGATAGGATAAGGACCTTCTATGGCCCTGTCCAGCTCTCCTAGAGTAAGTGCCTGTCTCCTGGAATCTCCTCTATGCTCTTGAGACTGTGTTGGGAGGCACAGCAAACCTTCTGGCAATGGCACATATTGATGTGCTGTCTTGGAGTAGTTGGACTGCCCATGCAACCTGTGTAGGGTCCTGGTATGGCCTCATGCTACCAGTAGTGACACTGGCCCTAGCCAAATGCGAAACTAGTGATAAACAGTGAAGTTGAAAAGATCAGTAGGAAAACAAATGTCAGTGGCCTCCACCTGTAAAACCATTCCTATTTTGGGGGTAATTTTAGTTTTTGCCCATCTAGTGCACCTGTTAATTTCATTAACCCCAAAGCAGCTGAAACTGATTAACAACCCCCTCTGCAATATTGACTTGATGCTATACTCTGATTAAAAAGTGTTCCTTTCATTTTTTTGAGCAGTGTGTGTATGTACATATAATAAAACACACACTATGCTACATATTCCTCAGCTTAGATCAGTTCTAACCAGAACTGATCCTCAAAACATAAATATAAAACATATAATATTAGCTAGAAGGCTTGCATTGCCATATAAGGTAACAAATGATTCACAATAGCTTATATAAAATGTCTTTATTCTGAAACTGGTTGCATGTCTTCAACAGTCTCTAAAATATCCCTATGAAACAGTTAATAGACAAAATAACTGTAGACTATGACTAGAAAGGATTTGACAAATATCAGTGGTCCGTATAGTTGTTAGGCCTCATCATAGCTTATAGTTCTCCTTAGTCCACACAAAGATCTTAAAGCCTGGATAAAGAAGCTGACTGCACAGTCCACTCTTGAGTTTTTAATTTTTTTTTAAATTTATTTCAGGTACCTTCAGTTGTGTTCAAAATATTAGCAGTGTGTTGAAAAAAGTGAATAAAGCTCAAATCCTTCTAATAGCTTTTATTTCCTTACACACAAATGCATTGGAAACACTACACATTCTATTCCAAATCAAAACATAAAGAAAAATATATCAAATTTGTGTTGTTCCTCTGAAAAAATTGAAGAAAAGTGAATATTAGACTGTTTAAAAAAATAGCACTGTTTGTATTCTTTACAAACTCAAACATTCACTATATAAACTGAAAAATGTTTGAAAATTTTCCTTTCCTTTGAATCACTTAATTAATATTTAGTTGTATAACCACTGTTTCTGAGAACTGCTGTGCATCTGTGTTGCATGGACCAACCAACTTCTGGCACCTGTGAACAGGATGATTGGACTACATTCCACAGTTCTTCTCTATTTTTTGGTTTTGCCTCAGAAACTGCATTTTTGATGTCACCCCACAAGTTTTCTATTGGATTAACCACTTCCCGCCCGCCATATAGTCCAATGATGGGCGCAAGGTGGTTCTGGAAGGACGTCATATGACGTCCTATGACGTCCTGTCATTCTCACCGCACATGCGCGGCTCAGGGAGCGCGCGGCGTCCCTCGGACACAGCGGTTCACCGATCACGTAAAGAGCTGAAGACGTCGGCTCGGTCATGTGATCAGCTGTGTCCAATCACAGCTGATCACATGTAAACAGGAAAATGCCGGATATCGGCATTTCTCTCCTCTCGAGCTGTCACGCTGACAGCTGGTGAGGAGAGGAGAGCCGGTAATCGGCTTTCCGCGGAGGGGACATGTACACTGATGATCAGTGTGCTCTGATGATCAGTGTAGCCCCAGCAGTGCCTCGTGCCAGTGCCTCGTGCCAGTGCCACATCAATGCCCCATATCAGTGCACATCAGTGCCACATATCAGTGCCCATCTGAGCTGCATTTCAGTGTCACCCATCAGTGCCAGTCAGTGCTGCCTGTCAGTGCCAGTCAGTGCTGCCTGTCAGTAGTGCCAGTCAGTGCTGCCTGTCAGTAGTGCCAGTCAGTGCTGCCTGTCAGTAGTGCCAGTCAGTGCTGCCTGTCAGTAGTGCCAGTCAGTGCCGCCTGTCAGTAGTGCCAGTCAGTGCCGCCTATCAGTAGTGCTAGTCAGTGCTGCCTATCAGTGCTAGTCAGTGCTGCCTATCAGTGCCATGTATCAGTGCTACCTTTCAGTGCCCATCAGTAATGCCCATCAGTGCCACCTATCAGTGTCCATCAGTGCAGCCTATCAGTGCCCATCACTGAAGCCTCATTAGCGCATATTGGTGAATGAGAAAAATCACTTATTTACAAAATTTTATAACAAAAAGTAAAACTTTTTTTTTCAAAATTTTCAGTGGTTTTTGGTTTGTTTAAGAAAAAACAAAACCCAGTTGATTAAATACCACCAAAATAAAGCTCTGTCACAAAAAAAATTATAATTTCATATGGGTACAGTGTTGCATGACCGCGCAATTGTCATTCAAGTGCGATAGCGCTGAAAGCTGGAAATTGGCCTGGGCAGGAAGGGGGTATAAGTGCCCTGTGGGCTAGCGGCTAAGATCCGGGGATTGGGCTGGCCATTCCATAACGTCAATCTTGTTGGTCTGGAACCAAGATGTTGCACTTTTACTGGTGTGTTTGGGGTCGTTGTCTTGTTGGAACACCCATTTCAAGGGCATTTCCTCTTCAGCATAAGGCAGCATGACCTCTTCAAGTATTCTGATGTATTCAAACTGATCCATGTTCCCTGGTATGCGATAAATAGGCCCAACACCGTAGTATGAGAAACATCCCCATATCATGATGCTTGCGCAACCATGCTTCACTGTCTTCACAGTGTACTGTGGCTTGAATTCAGTGTTTGGGGGTCGTCTGACAAACTGTCTCCGGCCACTAGACCCAAAAAAGAACAATCCTACTTTCATCAGTCCACAAAATGTTGCGCCATTTCTCTTTAGGCCAGTCAATGTGCTCTTTGGCAAATTGTAACCTCTTCAGCACGTCTTTTTTTTCAACAGTGGGACTTTGCGGGGGCTTCTTGCAGATAGCTTGGCTTCACATAGGCGTCTTCTAATTGTAGCAGTACTCACAGGTAACTTTAGATCTTCCTGGAGCTGATTGTTGGCTGAGTCCTTGCCATTTTGGCTGTTCTATCTATTCGTATGGTAGTTTTTTGCTTTCTTCCACGTCTTTCAGGTTTTGGTTGCCATTTTAAAGCATTTGCGATCATTTTAGCTGAGCAGCCTATCATTTTCTGCACTTCTTATGTTTTCCCCTCTCCAATCAACTTTTTAATCAAGGTCTGCTGTTCTTCTGAACAATGTCTTTAACGACCCATTTTCCTCTGAATTTCAGAGAGAAATGCACTTGTAACCAGCAAGTAAAACATTTGCTGCCTTCCTTCCTTAAATAAGGGCAATAATTGCCACCTGGTTTTCAAAGAATGAATGACCTCACTAATAGAACTCCACGCTGCTATTATTTTGTACATGCCCCTTTCAATTAGTGATTCAATTACACAGAATCGGCAGCATGCATGTCATGACTGTTGGGTCTGTTGGATTTCTATTACTCTACTACACCTGCTAGTAAATTATTTGCCATGTAGAAATATCATTTCTACCAAAAACAGTGATTGATCAGGTTAGTGATGTATGACGGCTATTATTTTGAACACAACTCTATATAGTGCTGTCAGTTTATGCAGCACTTTACATATGTATTATACATTCTCATCAGTTCATGCCCTCAAGGAGCTAACAATCCCTAATTCATTCATACACAAACTAGGGCCAATTTAGAGAGGATCCAATTAACCTTACTTTGTTACACGAGTCATATTTTACTGTTTTGCTGAAGGTAAAACTTGTTACTGCTCTAGGAAATCCTATCCACACAAATCCAGGATTTTGTCCATTTCCTGGCTCAGGGGGGTTCATCTTTAAAGGTCTAGTTAAGAGTGGAGATAGGAGCATTTACCTGTGAAAGCAGAGAAGGCATAATTAGACTGCTGTGTTTAACTGCTTAGCACTCCAACGCAGCACTTGCTCAGTGCAGCACTGTGCCCCCCATCTGGACACAGATTTTGTCTATTGAGATTTGGAATATCTCTATTTCTCTACACCTCAGTAAGCATGATGGATTGTTGTAACAGCAATTTTTTTTTTTTTCCATTAATATAGGCAGTTATGCCAATATATTTTAAATTTTTTTGATTTTCATTATAGAGCAAATAACTGCTTTAAATCTGTGGTTCTGTGATGTCTTCACCATAATAGCAATAAGCAGTTCTTTGTGCTTATCTACCACGTTCTCAATATGGTTAGTCTTGTTATTATAGATTTATCAGAATATCAATTTTTAGACCTGTCCAATTAGCCTTGCGTCTAATTTACATTATATCTTCTATGATGTTTATAGAGGAATATTGAGGGTGATTTGGTGTTTCCCAGTTGCTGTCAGCCATAGGATGGATATCTGACCACCTTGCTCTTCTTGATGGTCCATGCCATTGAGGCCTTGGAATATGCAGTCTCATCCTGGACACTATTATTTTATAGTTGCTCTGATCAATGCTTGTTTAATCCCCCTGGCGGTATTCCCGAGTGTAGCTCGGGGCTAGGTTTCAGTACCAAAAGCGGTAACCCTGAGCTACACTCAGGATTACACTGCAGCGTTTCTCCGTGATCCCTCCAGCATTTACCTTGTCCTGCAATCCCGCGATGTCCCCTCTGCTGCATCCCCGGCCATCTCCTCCAGCTGATGCAGGCATCCGTCTTTCGGGTTCCGTTCCATGCAAGTGTCGGTACATACGGGGGACGGAACCGGTGGGAAATTAAAAAATGTGACATTCGCTCAATACACTAAAATCTGATAGTATTCCATTACTGTATCAAACCATTTCACATACATTTTGTCCTGTGCCCTGCCTGCATTTTTACTGTTCTTTCTGCTTGGAAATTGAGAAACGTCCATGGCGTCCAAAAAGCATCCCTTTTTGTGAAAAGCAGTTTTAGACCAGCTAGAGAACAGCGATAGTAAATTAAAACCACTTGCAGAATTGAGCGAAAGTGATTTGTGGGGAAATTTTGTCATCAGACACTGAAAATGATTCTGCGACTGAGCTCAGCAGTGTGCGAACTTGGCGCTCTATTTCAAATTTCAGTGTTTTTGGTTTGATTACATTATTGAATTAAATTTATTATTATATTTTTTATGATTCTATTATAATTTATGATTTCGTGTTTCAAGTTTTATCATACCCGGGATGTTTACTAGACTCTTGTTCGGACAGATTTCAGTGAGTTATTCCTAAGAATTACAGGCCTACAATAAAAAAAAAACATATTTCCATTGAAAACAATGTACCGCTTTGAGCACAGAAATACTGACATAATCAGACTGCTAGGGAGGTTAATCCTTTTGCAAGTATTGTCATGGCAATTACTTCAATGTCATTTACCTACTATCCGTGCGTACATTAACATTTACCTCTGTATGTTTATTTAGAAATTCCTTTTGTATCCATTCCCCCTGAAGAAGATCAAAAAATGGAAAGTCCCATATAGGGGGGCCCTTCATGTGTCAGAGATTTAGAGGCTTATGAAACAAAGCCCTTGATTGTGAAACTATTGAAATTGGTCTTTTCTACGTTTAACAATTTTTTTAAATGTTTATAGTGGTTTTAAGAGAGTATTTACTTTGAGTGGTAATATCTGGGTACACCTGTTATTAGTAGATGTGTCTATGCAGTACCAGAACCTTTAATCTGTAATAATACCACATGAAGCAATGCTTTAAAGTTTGTTAGATTTTAGCATTGTTTCACATTGGTAAATCTGCACCTCAATAGGGGCACCAATGAGCAACTGACAGTTTCCCTATTGGACTTCACTCACCAACTGGCTAAAGCTTTTGTGAGGAAGCAGTGACACCATAAGAGAAAGAAAGCAGTTTCTTTGCATTACACAGCTTGGCACTTGGTGAATAAACTTCATGTGTCAAAGTAAACCTGACTGAAATATGTCAAATGAGTGTGTAATGAAAAAAGTTATAGAATTACGGAATGTCTTCCTTTGTGCAAACTGCAAAATGATCAGTAGATCTAGTTTAGGCAAACAAATGTACATAAAGAGGCCCTTCTGTCTAGCAAGCCAGTGCTCTAGGAAACCTATTGCTATAAAGTAGCCATAAAGAGATGCAAGGCAGGGCCAAAGCAGACTTTAATCATATTTGCTTATAACTTAAGATGCCTGTATCTCTGGATCTGCTGTTCATCTAACATGCATTTTTTTCAACTAAAGGTAACCCCTGCTTATGCATCTCCAGCATACTCCAAGTTATCCAAAATCTGTGAAAGGTGTTTTTTTTTTTTTTCCCCCCACAGCATTTACTGTTGGCTCACAGAGTCATTGCTCTATGCCAGCACCTGTAACAGAGGGGCTCCTGATTTCAGTGTGTTTATTTGAATTTAGATTTGTGTACCTAGTCAAGTGGTATATTGAGTAAATGGTATTATGGTAAACCTGATTTATGTTTCTTAGGTAAAAAGACTTTTGAAGAGGCACCAGACAATGTGGATTTTCCAAAGAGAATGGTTCCAGCAAAAGGTAACTAGTTTACGTAGCAATATGCTTTATGGTTGGATTCACACCTTTTTGCATTTTTGCTTGATGTTTTTTCCATTGAAATTAACAGTAATGCTTCAAAAGCATGTCAATGCATGCGTTAAGGCATGCATTATAAATTAATTGACATTTAATATGGCGTTAACAAATAATAAAAACTCTGTGCCACAGGCAAAACCAAAAGAAACCATAAATAAGGAAACACAGATGAATGTGATTGACTGCTGCAGTCTGTGTCCGGCTTCCACATTGTGAACCCTATAAATGTGTATATAGACCAGCCTTTTTCAACCAGGGTGCCTTTGGTAAAATGTCTATAAATTGCCCAAAATTTGTATACAAGCCTTCCTTTTTTATGGAACAAGCCTTCCTTTTAACACAAAGCCAGAGGTTTTCATTCTACACTTACATCCTTCTAGCAGCTGGTGTCCTGGCAACCAATGACATCAGTTGATAAGGAAGATGTGTGCATGCACAGCATCTTTGCCTCTCTCCTGCCCCTCTCTGTCAGCGCTGGGGTCACATTAGCTGAGTGATGAAGAAAAACAGAGGGAGAAAAATATTGGAATACTAGTCAGTACCAGTGTGCAAAAGTGTATTTGCTTTGGAAATACAGTTTGCCACATGTAAAAGTGCAAAAAATAGATAACTGCAGAAAATCCAACTAATGTCCAGTGTGTCAGTAACTCCCATTCAAATAATAGTTTGAAAACCAAAAGATAGGTGAACAGGTGCTGGTGGATTCACATGGATGTGCACTCACCGCAATGGATCGACCTTCTATTACTAGATAGGCCTCACTGTGATTTTTTTGGTTGGACCCACTGTGTCTCATACCACCAACCTGACCATTCATATGTACCAGGATACAATTTCTTCAGTGCAATACTCTGCCACTCAAAAAACAGTATCAGAGAAAAGCTTCATTGCACAAAGCAGCAGACTTAAACTATATAAAACCTTACAATTAGACCACACTCACATGTATATATATACCAGGTACATACAGTGCTTCCTGAAGACTTCCAGTTAAAGACGAAACTAGTTGAAGTCGTGTTCCCCAGCTGATACGTCCCATCCCTGGAGCACAAGCCAGCTTTTTTTCTAGGGCCAGCAGCAGCATCTTAACCTTAAGCACTGTATGTACCTGATTCTGGTCCTTAGGCACATATACTTGTGAGTGCGGTCTAATTGTAATGTTTTATGTGGTTTAATAAAGTCTGCTGCTTTGCACAATGAACCTGTTTTTTTGAGTGGCGGCGTTTTGCATTGGAAGAAATCGTATTCTGGTACGTATGAATGTTCAAGTTGATGGCAAGAAACAAAGTGGGTCCAACCAAAAAAATTGCAGTGAGACCTATCTAGTAATAAAAGTTCCGTCCATTGTGGTGAGTGTACATCCATGTAGGGTCACGTGGAAGTGGTAACCTGTTTATCTGTTACTAATGGCACTAGGACCTGTCGACCTATCTTTTTTGGTTTTCAAGCAACTATTTGAATGGGATTTACTGACACATTGGACTTTAGTTGGATTTTCTGGTGGTGTTTATTTTTTGCACCTTTACATGTGACAAACTGTTTAGTAACCTTGATTTACATTTTTGGCAGCACTGTTTTATATACACTTTTTTTTTTTTTTTTTAACATTTAATATGAATTGCATTGCTGTCACATTGATGTCAATGGAAACACATTGATGTCAATGGAAAAGCATTACGAGGGGGGAAAAAAGCATAAATTTGATTCCAGTTGTTTTTTTTTTTTTTTTTGCATATTTGTCACACTTAAATGATTCATATCCTCAAACAAATTTTTATTTTATTACACAAAGATAACCTGAGTAAGTCCAAAATGTAGTTTTTAAATGATTTTGTTTATTAAGGGAAAAAAGTTGTCCAAACCTGCCTGGCCCTATATAAAAAAGTAAATGCCCCCTAAACCTAAAGACTGGTTGCGCCACTTTGTGGCAGCAACTGCAATCATTTGTTATATCATCTGGCAATGAGTTTTTCACATCACTATGGATTAATTTTGGCCCACTTTTATTTTGAAGAATTGTTCTAAATCAGCCACATTGGAGGGTTTTTGAGCATAAACGGACTCTTTAAGGTTACACCACAGCATCTCAATCAGATTTAAGTCCGAACTTAGAGTAGGCCACTCCTAAACCATTTTTTTGTTGTTGAGCCATTCAGAGGTGGACATGCTGGTGTGGTTAGGATTATTGTCCTGCTGCATAACCCAAGTGCACTTGAGCTTGAGGTCACAAACTGATGGCCAGACATTCTCCTTCTGGATTTTCTGGTAGAGATCAGAATTCATGGTTCCATCAATTGTGGCAAGTCGTACAGGTCCTGAAGCTGCAAAGCAGCCCCAGACCATCACACTACTACCACCATGTTTGACTGTTGATATGATCTTTTTATGAAATGCTGTTAGTTTTACCTCACACAAGCCACACCAGTGTCCTGATCAACCCTTGTGGCAATAAATTGACATGTTGAAAAGACTCTTTATGCCTCATAGAAAATACCATGGGTTTTTGTTTTCAAAATGTGGTAATTTTGTGGGTGTTTCCACTGCTGTCCTGTTGCTCCAGGGCCTTCAAAACTGGGATAGTCTGAAATTAGATCCGTAATTTTTATTCTCCTTATATAAGGTACTGCTTGGATTTGGGATCCCTCTATTCATCTAGTCTCACATGTGGTCCTTTTTGGGTAAGGGTAGCAGAATGTGTTTTTGGGTGTAGTTGCAAGTAGGCCTATGGTGTGTGTAAGAAATAACTTAACACTTCAAGACCGCCTAACATACATGTACATCGGCAGATTCAAGTGTTATACTAGGATGATGCCTGCAGCTACAGGCATCGTCCCTGTTTTGTTTTTTTTTCCTGCAGGTGATCCTTTGTGTAAAAGCCATCTTAGCGGCTAATTAGCCACTGGATTGCTTTTACGGCAGCGGGAGGGGTCTCCCCACCCACGGGTACTTCTCTGGGCTATCTAGGGAACCTGAAACTGATGCCGGTAGTTCCGTTGGATTACCACAGAGGTGATCAAGGACCAGAATGTACCTGATCAGCTCCATGGTATAGGAAAATGGAAGCGACTAGTATTCTATCACTTCCAGTTTCCCCAGATGTAAACCGCACCATTTTTAGATTGGGAAAGCATCTGATCACACCGATGTTGGTGCGATCAGATGCTTTTAAGGGCAGAGGTGTCTAATAGACTCCATGAATAGTACCTGTCACTACCTATTGCTTTAATAAGGATGTTTACATACTTTTGACAGCAATAAAAGTGATTAAAAATTTAAAGAAACTGTGTAATAAATATATATATATATATATAGATAGGTAGATATAGATATTCTGGGGGGATGACGCTCACACTGGTGCGATGTAAAATCAAGGTCAGTCTTTATTTTTCAAATAAAGATAACAAAAACAGTTTTCTGGCAGCAAGAAGGAATAAAACTGTCCCAGCAGCAGGATAATAGTCCTTCTGCCTCTACAGGGGCTCAAACACAAGTCTGGTCAGACAAAAAAAAAAAAACAGTCCTTAACCAAAAATAATCTTTGTGGCTTACCACCATTCCACGGAACTGTCAGTTCAGGGCTGTGTCCTCTCCTTTTTCTGATGGTCAAACACAGCGCATATCAAGCAAAATGCCTCAGCAGTTCAGGAACAGACAACTGTCTAGGTTCTCAAATACAATGAAGCCGGCTACACGGTGACATCCTTTGCCACAACTCTTTATTGGCTACATGGCAGGATACAGTGGTAACATGCTAATGCATTTTGGCTAAAGCCTTACTCGTAGCATGTTTGTACAAATACAGCACAGCACAGTGGCTAAATGGTTAGCACTTCCGCCTGGTACTAGGGTCGTTGGTTTGAATCCCAGCCACGGCACCTTCTGCCTGGAGTTTGCATGTTCTCCCTGTGCCTGCGTGGGTTAACTCCGGGTACTCCGGTTTCCTCCCACACTCCAAAGACATGCTGGTAGGTTAATTGGATCCTGTCTAAATTGGCCCTTGTATATGAATGTGAGTTAGGGACCTTAGATTGTACGCTCCTTGAGGGTTAGGGACTGATGTGAATGTACAATATAGTACAATATATAAGTAAAGCAAACATTCTCAATTATTTTGGGTCATCAGAAATTGTCCAGAGCCTGCAGTACCATAGGTATAGAAAGTACGGTTCTCATGTATGTTAATAGGAATAGGTGCAATTGGCTCTCAACTAACCCTTTAGGAACATGTGAAACAGGACAATATTGTAACAGAGTTACAATAATCACCTAAGACTCAGATTCCGTAAATAACCCTAGGTGAAACCATTATACTTCAAAAACTATTTCTCCATTTCCAATAAATCTCTGATGGAGAGAACACGTGATGTAAGACAGGCCTCTGATACCCGTTTGTAGTAAGCCAACTTTAAGAATCTTCATAATAGCATAAGAGTAAGTAATAACTGTATAGGAAAATACTCATCACAATAACATTATTGGTAATGCGAGGGGGGAGGCAAACATGGCAGAGATACACTATAAAACCTTTAGCAGGGTTCCTCTAAATTCTAGAAAGATGAGCCGTAAAGAACCATAGCTGACTATTTCTGTCTCCCTTAAGGCAAGGCCAGTGGAATCAAGCAGGAATCATACAGGTAGAGGGTTTCAGAAATCTGTTGTTCTTTCATCCCTGGAGCCAGGAGTAGTCCCGCTAAGATTTTCTTCTTTCTTTTCTCTTGTTTTTCCCCACTCCTCTGTTTCCTCTCCCGTTTCCTCTTGTATTCCATCTTGAGACAAAATGACATAGGAATACAGGAGGGCGAATAAAAATAAAAACAGGAATGCGCAAAGTCAGCTCTTCAAATGGGAAGATCCGATGCATATTATCAAACCAGGTATAGAGCTACCAAAAGAGGAAATAGATGCCCCTCTAGCGTTGTCATTGAAACCGCAGACGATGTCTCAAGGTGAATCTGTGTCTCTCCCCCTAGGCCTTAAGGCTCTATGTTCCCTTTCAAAAGTTACCGGGGAGTCCGGGAGTTTCTCTAACAGGTCATTAAAGCTTGGAGGGCCTGGGGTATCTGTTCCGCTTCTACAGATTCTGGTATGCCTCCTACCCTCCGGTTCCTTCTCCGACCACGGTTATCTAGATTCTCCATGTGGCATTGCATTTCGATTAGCTGAGTGTTATGGTGTGCTACTGTGGACTGTAGGTCAATTATTGCTGTGTCACAGCTTGTTCAGCGTCTGTGTGATTCTGGTGGTGACTGAGCGGTGGTCTTCTCTAAGTTCAGTGATGGGCGACATTAAGGTGGTTTTGATATTGGCTGTTTATATTTTGTAAATCCGCCATCCACGGCATCTGTTGAAAGATTTCAGACATGGAGCTCAGCGATTCCCCTTTGCTAGAACTTGTGAGCTTTTCCTATCTTCCCCATAGTCGTTTGTGCCTAGGAAGCTTTGCAGGGCAGCTATACTCTTTCTCACGATATCATAGCTTCTCCACAGAGCGTCCATCTTGGATTCCGTCAGAACCACAATAATTCTCAGATATAAGGTTTATACAGCAGATGCAAACATTGCTATTTTGTAGCAACAGTCGCTTTTGTTTTTAATTCTTTCCCACTGAGCATACTCTTATATGCGGCCTCACAGAAGCAAGCGTTTATTTGTGGGGTGGCATATATGCACCACTGTGTTTGTGCAGGAATTGCACTCCCAGTATAAAGACCGACCTGTTAACAACAGTCCAGGTCTCTCACCAACGATCAGCAACCAGGAGGACTGGTTCCCAATTACTGTGATAGCTTTGTGATTTGTTATCACAGTGATCAGTCACTGTACAGCCTGACCATGTGTCTATTTCTCCTCTTGAATGGAACTGAAGATACAATGCATTTTTTTCTCCCTGCTAGAGGAGAAAATTAAAAACACGAGTGTGTGTAAAAAAAAATAAAAAATTAAGATAAAATGGCTAGATCAGGGTTAGGTTCAAAGGTCATGCTCAGTGTCAGTTGGGGTCAGTGTATTTTAGATGGCATTAAAAAAAAATGTAGTTTTCTTGTCAGTGTGTTTTAGGTGGGATGAAAAAGCAAAATGTACCTTTTTGTTTTTGGGTGCTACTACAGATAGAAATAACATAGGCATATGTGGCACTGTTGTGATCGTCAGGAGTAGCAGAATTTGTTTTGGGTTGTTCTTTGGTGGTAGGTCATGGTAATAGCAAGAAATATACAGCTAAATTAAAAAAAAAATACTATTGTGCCAGTTTTACTTTTGATAATAAAAAAAGAAGAAAAATCAGAAAAAAAATTTACCACCAGATTTACCCAGTTGTTCTGTAAAAACAAGGTATAATTCACCTGGATACATTAAGGGCGACTTCACTTTGCCCTGCTGTGTTTTTGTAATAGACCCTCACGGAAACCACAGGTTAGCTGCACTTTAGCAGAGCTAAGGGTGAAGCCACCCTAAGTAGTTGAGATATAGAAAGAAAATAAAAATAACATTCTTAAAAAAATATTTTAAGAATGCATGTCAAAGTTGCAAAACTGTGTTCTGGTGTTTGGATTTGTTTTACCTTCATCATGAAGAGGTTAAGTATACTTATATTGTAAAGCGCTGTGCAAACTGTTGGCGCTATATAAATCCTGTATAATAATACTGGCTGTTGTATTGTGAAGAATAAATATGACCCTGTATTATTATTCCAATATATTAATCAGATAATGTATGAGTCTTTATATACACCATACTTGTTTTTTGGATTTATTCAGTTAAGCCATTTGTTATATAGATGTTTGACCTATGCTAATGTTACTTGAAAACATTTTTTTTTTTTTGCTAGTTAGATTTTTTTTTATCTTTTTCTCACTTGCAGTGCTGCACAGAATGTTAAACTATTCAGACTATTGTCTGAAGGCAGCAGTAGGAGAGAGTGGTTCCAAGCTATTAACAATTTTTTTTTTCAATGGCAGGTTATGAGCTCCTTTTTCAACCAGAGGTAGTGCGTCTCTACATTTCTCTTGTGAAGTTGTCACATACACCTGCTATCTTGGAAGCAGCAGCTGGAGCAATACAGAACCTTTGTGCTGGAAACTGGACTGTAAGTTTCATCTAAATCTAACTGTATATTATTTTTTGTGGAATTCTGCAATATATACACAATTCCCTTTTAAAAATCCTGCAAACACAGAGAAATAAAAAATTATAGCATATCCCATGGAAACTGTGAACTTTCACAGCATATTGGAATAGACAAATATTAGATCTTTATTTACACAGTGCCTAAAGATAAAGTTAAATAGAAACACAAGAAAAAGTGTCCTTTCAATAAAATTCAATAAAGAAATATCAGTGTATGTAATAGGGTACTTTGGAAAGTGCATACCTTGGCAGCAAAAGCTGGTATTGCCATTTAGCAGATACTTCTTCTTATAGGCATTTTGCATAATTGCCCACCAGTCTGATTTCACTTTTCCATGCAAACTTCTTTCAGTTGTAAGAGGTTTGTGGACTTCCATGCATTGAACTGTCCATTTTTAACCCCCCCCCTTACAAAATTTGATAGAGAATCAAATTAGTACTTTGATTACAACAGCCCATAACTCATGAAATATTATCATGTTTAAAAACAAATTTCTGGTTAAAACGGAGTTCCACCCAAAAGAGGAAGTTCTGCTTTATAGACTGGTCCCCCTTTGATTAAGGATTGGCACCTTTGGAGAGTTTCTAGGCGATTGAAAGCGGAAGTTGTCCTCCTACCCTCCCTCCCCATAGTCTTCCCAGAAGACTACGGCGCCTTTCAGGAAGTGCAGCGCTACTCATACATGTGCAGTGGGCACCCGGCTGTGAAACTGCAAGCTGTCACAGCCGGGTGCCCAGACTGAAGATGCCGGCACCTGTAACACAGGACGGCCGGTGAAACGGGTTGCAGGGAGGACACCGTGAGACAGGTGAGTGGCTGTTTTTTAAAAGTCATCAGCTACAGATTTTGTAGCTGCTGACTTTTTTATTTTTTTACAGTGTGAGTGGAAGTCTGTTTTTAAGCTGCAGCTTTTGAATAGATGGCCTCACATTTTCATGAAGCAAACCTTGATGGAACTTACCTCCCCAATGTGTCTTGGCGTTTGGGGAAGGAAGAGAGGGAGCATCTACTTACTGATCCATGTGGAGCATCCATGTAAGGCCACCATGACAAATCCTCCTCTCCACTGAAGTGGGGGGGTTTCTGTCGGCCAGGGTAACACTGTGACACGGTCTATAGGTGCCTGGTCATTTGTGTTCCCCTGAGATGTCTAGCTCGCTAGCCTGCCCCTTTCCAGGATGGGGCACATCACGGGTGACCGAACCCTGAGCTAGCAGTTTGTGCATGCTCATGGGCCAGTCTGAGGGGACTACAGGATATATATATTATCCAGCCCGTCACTCAGCTTGGCTGTTTATTGAAGATCTACACAGAAAATAATTCCATGAAGAAAAAGAAAAGGCTATGGAAGCAGATGTCTCAGCAGGGAGCTAGTTCCTACTCCTACACTAGGCCGAAAAAAGAGGGTTGCCTATAGAAGAGAGGGTTTTTTTTTTATACCAGCTAGATTCAGCAAAGCTGTGACCATCAATAAACTCTGAGAAAGGGATTTTACAGTGAGTAACAAAAAATCCTGGTTTCTGGTTCAGCTTCAGCTTTTGGACAGATGACCTCACTTTCTCATGAAGCAAACCATGACATAACTTTTTCCCTCAATGTTTCTGGATTCTGCTGTCCCATTGTACCTATCTCAGACAACTCCATGTTCTTCCTCCTTTCTCACCTAGGTGAGAATCACATGCCCTAAGCCTCCTGGGATACCTACATCACAGATCCCAGGAGTCTGTAGGGTAGTCTACTGTGCATGTTTCAGACCATCAGTGGTTTCTGGTTGTCTCTGTGGTTTTTGCAGCTGCCCCCTAATGACATGAGGTCGTGTTTCATTGGGATGCTGTACAGCCCAGAAAAGACAGGTTTGGCTACATATAAAAGAGTTGCACTACCTCTGTCTACTCTTTGGACAAAGGGGAATCTTTAAAGCTGAACACATGTCTGAGTAAGAGCAATAATTATAGGGCCATCATTCATGGTTAACTCTTAACTGATGACCTGTAAAGGTATTTAAAAGATCCTCTATGGACAATTTGGGGCAACGAGCTTTGTAGCCATTTCACAGTTGCACACAGTTTTAAGGGTTGACGTGTTTGGTATCTATTTACTTGGTGCAGCCCAATATTTTCTCAAAAATTGGGCAATATATTGTGTTTGTGTACTTTAAAATTTAGTTCATTTTTTCTAAAAATATTTGATGAACAGTAGGGCTAATATTGTGTGAGATAAAAAAAACAAAATTCCAACTACAGCCATTTTATTCTCCACAGTCCCTGCTTTTAGAAAATGTATATTGTTTACAAAAATGACCCAGGCAGTGAAAGGGTTAAAGTGGTTGTAAACCTCTTAAATGAAATATGAACAAAGCATGTCCATCTATAGTCTTAATCCAGAGCACAAAGTGTTGTTCCTGTTTGCTACCTTGTTCCTCATGCTGTTAATGAGTCACTTCTGACAAGTTTTCCTGATACTAAGCAACAAAAATAATTTTGTCTTTGCTGTTGAGTTTGACAAGTGAACTGAGGAGGAGGTGGAAGTTGAGAAGGATCTCTCTCTCTTTGAGGTATCAATGATCTGTAGCTTAAGGATGCCAATGCTAATTTGATTGATGCGGTGCACTTCTGCTTAGCATTAGAGCAGCCTGAGTCTGCTCATCTAAAGGTATCCAGCAGCAGATCTACTTGGTAGTAGAGTCTGTCTTGTATAGAGACTGGCATTATCTGGAGAAGTTTTTTTTTACTTCTCAGTCTTTTCATGGAGCTGTGTCATATTGAGGAACATTTCCTAAAAGTGGAACTTTACATATAAAAACTTGATAACAAATGTTCTTTAGCTAGGAATATTCCACATTAATAGTTATGCTGTGTGTGCTGTTTCTTCTTTATATAGAGGCTGCCATTTTGCTGATGCCCAGAGCCCCTAAGCACAATAAATCTTTAGTTTGTCAGCAGTTCAGCCTCTACATTTTTTGCACAGTACCAAAAATGGAAATTAAATGAGCATGTGCAGAGCAGGGTGAGACAGTGTATTACTGGATTTTAAACTGTATAGGCACATATTTTTAACCACTTCAATACCGGGCACTTTTAGCTCCTTCCTGCCCAGGCCAATTTTCAGCTTTTAGCATTGTTGCATTCTGAATGACAATTGCTGGTATTTAATCACCACTGACTTTATTTTTTGCTAAATAAACAAAAAAAAAACACCTTTGAAGGGGAGAGGGGGAACCGTTTTTTGTTTGTTATACCATTTTGCAAATAAACTTTCTTTATAAATTCAGGTCAAAATGTGTTCTGCTACATTTCATTAGTGAAAATAACCCAAAGTAGTGTATACCCAAACTATGGTGTGTATATATAGCTGTCAATCGATCAATCCTGATGGCCAATCTCCGTTCTCGAGGCTTGAAACTGCCAGGATAGTACAAATACCCCCCAAAAGACCAATTTTTGGAAAATGGACAATCCAAGGTATTTAGTAAGAGGCATGGTGAGTTTTTTGAAGTTGCAATTTTTTGTCACAATTTTTTGTAAAGTGCAGAAATTTAAAAAAAAATAAAAAATCACAATTTTTTTTTTAACATATTGTCACCAGTCCAGTGCAGCGTTACACAACTGGTGTTGCAGTGATCAGGTACAGGTACATTGACTGGCAACAGTATGTGTGTTTAAAAAAAAAATAAAAAATCCCCCCAGCCCTCCTTTTTTTTCATTTTTTTTTCATTTTATTTTTCAGCACACTGTGACCAGAGCAATACAGTGTCATGTGATCTGCTGTGATTGGTCACAGTGATCGCATGACACTGGCAGCTAGCCAGTGTAGTGATCTGTCATTGGCTGTGTCCCATGGACACAGCTGGTGACAGATCAAGCTGCTGTGCGGTGCCTTCTAACAGGACGTCATTTGACATCCACTCAGGAGGTGGTGTTAATGTTTTACATATCTATACCTGTAAAATGGGCCAGCATGACATGATCTAGCAAGATTTTTTGACTAAAGTTCCACTTAAGATAAAAAATGGCAGGAGCTCTCACAGAACTGCCCAATTTCCTTAAGACCCTCTTGGCCTTTGTGGGGGATAATCCCATGTTCAAGGATCCTGTAGACAGGACATTAATGTCTATTTTTAAATCTCTTATCTGAATTGTACAGGGCACGGGAACCTGATTCATTCACCATGGGTTATAGGCTCGTGCCTTCAGGTGATTGGACACTGACAAGCTTTCCAGATCGCGTCCTCCTGGAATGCCTCCCCTATAACCTTATGCTACTGCATGAGTCCTGGTCACCTTGCCACTTGTTGCAGTGTGTCTCCCTAACCGTTACTGTGCAAAATAGTGCTATTTTTGATATGTATTCACTTCAGTGTGAAGTTTTCACATTTGCTGCTAGAAATCAAACATTCTGAGTTCAATCTTAGTTGGATGATCAGGTGTTCCATCACACCACTGGTTGTACACTTTTAACGACACTTCTGCCTAGAGCCCTTATAAGATACTCAGGATACTTTTATCATGAAGATTCATTGCAGGACAGTCTACATGTGGGTTATTGCGTACCTTCCTACCAAATATGTTTACCCTATCTCCCACACGCCTACTCCATTATTATCCCACCCTCACTTGTAGCAAGGTTGCTGACCAGGTGAAAGGGAGGTATTTCTATACAGCAGACAAATGCCTGCGCAATCCTCAAACTCAAAATGACGATGTGTCCCTTGCATCACAGCAGGACTGGGTTCTCGGATCGGTCTCAGAACCCAAGTTCTATGTCTAAGGAGTGGAGTAGGGTTATAGGGTAAGGCGCATGTCCTCAAAAGCTTGCCATTATCCGATTACCTGATGGTATGCATATATAGCCTGTGGTGTAGGAGTAAGTTGCTTGTCTACTGTACTGCAAAATATGAATTTTACAGGTAAATCAATATTTTTTCGTGACAACCTCACCATGTATTCTTAGATTACTTTAGTGGCAGTGTGGTAGACCACTGCTGTGTGGTCTAAGGCAAGCTGTCATGCTGCACACACAGGGCAGTCTGGTTATTTCAATGGACTGCACATCAAAGTAACTGGAGCAGCTTTTTTTTTGTTTTTGTTTATCTTTGCACGTTTTTAATCTGTGTGCTTTGACACGTTTCTTGCACATTTCTAAATACGAAAAAATCTCATGTCTGCTTGCTGCATTTGGGGGGGCATTAACCACTTGCTTTCCGGAACATTTACCCCCCTAATGACCAGGCTATTTTTTGCTATTCGGCGTGTCAACTGGAAATTGCTGTACCCAAACTAAATTTATGTCCCTTTTTCACACAAATAGAGCTTTCTTTTGGTGGTATTTGACCACCAATGGATTTATTTTTTGTTATTTAAATGAAAAAAGACTAAAAAGTGTGAAACGATTTTTTTGTTCATTTCGGTTAGAAAAAATATATAGTAAACACCAAAGTTAGTCATAAATTTAGGCCAAAATGTATTCTGCTGCATATCTTTGGTAAAAAAAAAAATATATATATATTCCCAATACATGTATATTGGTTTGCGTGAAAGTTGTAGCGTCTACAAACTAGTGTGTGTGTGTATACGTATGTGTGTGTGTGTGTGTATGTATGTGTATATATATATATATATATATATATATATATATATATATATATATATAATGTGTGTGTGTACATGTATGTGTGTGTTGCAGCGTTTACTTTCTGACTTTCTTGAGGTGCTAAAATGCCAGGGCAGTAAAAAAAAACAAACAAAAAAAAAAAAACCCTAAATGACCCCCCTTTTTTTTTTTTTTTTTTTTTTAAAGTAGACACCTCAAGGAATTTGCTGAGAGGCATGTTGAGTCCATGGAACATTTTATTTTATGACACAAATTTTTGGAAAATGACTTTTTTCTTTTTAATCAAAGTTGTCAGTTAAATATGTTGCTCACGCAAGCCATGGGTATATGTGGAATAACACCCCAAAACACATTCTGCTACTTCTCCCGAGTATGGAGATACCACATTTGTGGGAATTTTGGCAGCCTAGTCACATATATGCCCCAATTATCCAATGAACACCTCCGGACTTTCAAAGGACATATATGAAATGACATCCCTAGATGACTGAGCAGTTGCATTGGCCCAGTCAATATCTGGATAAACTCCTCCATGATTATAACATTGCCCTGCCTCGCTGCCATTTCCATCTGTGAGAGGAGATTGGGCTCCTCTTCATCCTTCAGTTTAGGGGGCCTGTAGCATACACCCACTATTAATTTCCAATTTGTTTTTTAACCTTGATGCTCTCTCCCCCTTCTACCCACCCGGTCCCTCCGATATAGGGAGTACCCCTGGACAGTCACAAGACAGTCATTGGTGTTTTTCAAACCAGGTTTCCGAAACACAGTAAAAATCCTCCTAATGTTTCAATAGTTCTAGCTCTATCATTCTAGTCACCAAACTCCTAGCATTTGTGAACATTCCTTTTAATTTTGTACCAGTGAATATTTTCTCTGTGTGCTCTAAAGCTAAAATAGGATTCTGTCAGCCTACGTGCATTAGTCCTAGTCATACTAGCTACACTGACTACAACAGCATCCTCTGATCCTTGCTCACTTTAGGGAATATCTTCCTCTGATCCCTCCCCCACCACCTAGCTTAAAAGTTCCTCTAATTTTTTTTGGCCATCTTTTCCCAAACAGAGCTAGAGCCTTCCCATTTAGGTGCAGTCTGTCTCTGTTATAGAGCCAGTAATCAATAGAAAAGTCAGCCTAGTTGTCCAGGAACCTAATAGCTTCTTTCCTGTACCAGTTCCTCAACCACTTGTTAAGTTCTTTAAGCTCTTGCTGCCTCTCTGGTGTAGCTTGAGGTACAGGCAGTATTCCCTTCTACCTTCATTTTCATTCCAAGATCCTCAAGTTGTATTTCTGTATCTGGGGTAGTATTCACTTAAATGGGATCTTTATCATTTGTTTTATTTTGCAATCTGTAGAAGATACCATGAATGTAAGAGTGAAAAGTAATGTAAGAAAAAGGACCAATTTTAGATCAAACTGTCACTGGAAGGGAATACAAGATAAGATTCATGCTGTACAAATACATTACAATGTCCCTTTGGATTACAATATATTGGACGGCCAAAAAGGAGACTCCAGGATCATGTACATAATACAGCCATGGCTAAAAATATTGGCACCCCTGCATTTCTGTCCGATAATGCACCACTTTGCCCAGAAAATTATTACAAATGTTTAGCCATTCTCAAGTGTATTTCTTTTGATTGTATACAAATACTTGGAGAAACAAAAAAATTAATTTGACACATTCTACGCAAAACTTCAAAAATGGACTGGACAAAATTATTGGCACCCTCAATTTAATATTTGGTAGCACCCCCTGTGGAAAAAATAACTGATATCAGTCACTTCCTGTAGCCATCAATGAGTTTTACACCACTACTTGAATTTTGGACCACTCTTCTTTCGCAAACTGCTCCAGGTCTCTGGAAGGGTTCCTTTTACCAACTGCTGTTTTGAGATCTTTCCACAAGTGCTCTATGGGATTGAGATCTGGACTCAATGCTGGCCACTTCAGTACTCTTCAGCACTTTGTCCTAAAACATTTCTGGGTGCTTTTCGATGTGTTTTGGGTCATTGTCTTGCTATAAGACCCATGACCTCTGATGGAGACCCAACTTTCTGACACTAGGTCCTACTTTGCACCCCAGAATTCTTTTGTAGTCTTCAGATTTCATAATGCCATGCACACAGTCAAGACCTCCAGTGCCTGAAGCAACAAAGCAACCCCAAAACATCAGTGAAACCTCCACCATGCTTGACTGTAGGGACTGTATTCTCTTCTTTAAAAGACCTCATTGCTTTTTCTGAAAACAGTAAAATGATGGGTGTTACCAAAAAGCTGTAATTATGTTTTGTCTGTCCTCAGCACATTCTCCCTAAAGGATTTTGGCTGCATCAGGTAAGTTTTGGCAAACTCAAATCTGTTTTTTTTTATGTTTCTCTGTCAGCAGAGGGGTCCTCCTGGGTTCCCTACGGTATCATCCCTTTTCATTCAGATGGCAATGTATAGTGTGAGCGGACACAGTTGTATCCTGTTTCTGAAGGTCAGCTTGAATTTGTCCGGAAGTTGATTGAGGTTCTTTATCCATCATTTGAACAATCCTTTGTTGCAATCTTTGATCAGTTTTTCTCTTTCATCCATATCCAGGGAGATCAGCTACAGTGCCCTGGGCTGTCCACTTCTGGACAATGTTGCGCACAGTGGACAAAGTAACATTAAGATCTCTGGAGATGGACTTGTTCCCTTGGATTGTCCATGCTTTTCCACAATATTTGTTCTCAAATCCTCGGACAATGCTTTGTTCTTTCTCGTCTCCATGCTTCATGTGGCACTTAGAGACACACAACGGAAAGGTTGCGTCAATTTTTCACCATCTTAACTGGTTGCCGGTGTGATTTCTGTACTGTCAACACCTGGTTATTGATACAGGTGTGTTTAATTGCAAGTTACAGGAGCATCACAAACTTGGAATGCAGTTCTTTCTTACAATTTTGAGAAGGTGCCAACAGTTTCAGTCCATTTTGGGGGGTTTGCGTGTGTCAGATTTGGTTTTGTTTCTCCACTTTTTTTTGTGTCATACCAACACAAACAAAAGAAATAAACATGAGAATGCCTAAACATTTGTAATTGCAACAATTTTCTGGGCGAAGTGATGCATCACTTGACAGAAATGCAGGGGTGCCAATATTTTTGGACATGACTGTGTATCTGTTGGATTAAAAGAAAACTGCAACAAAACATTTCCTCCCCATAATAATGATTCCACATAGCTTCAATTTTGTGGAATAGAAAAATATAAAAAGAATTGGAGGGGTAGCAGTAAAATCAAGGCGTTAGGTCAAAGAGTTGAAGTGGATATATAATAAAAACTTTGACTTCAAAGAGTCTTACCATTGACTTTGACCTAAATTGTTTTAAACTGACAAGATGATGGCTATGTATGTTGTATATGTAAGGGCTTTAAAATATATTAGTAAAGCAGATGGTTTCCATTGTGAATAGTAACAGGGGAGATAAGAACCATCCAGTGTTGTCCTACCCTGTAGCCCTGAGGAATGACATGGCTAGTGACGTAACATATAAGGCAGCGCCAGGTGATGTTGGCCTGTAAGCAAGAGAGTGGTGTCGGTCGCAAAATGAGGAAATTATACACATTTATACACACACACACAAGCACATCTCCACTGTGCACCAGATTAGTACATATTAACATGAGTGATTTTTAAACTATACAAAGTGGATGTTTGTATATGGAAAACGTTTTGAGGAAGACTGCTAATATGACCTGTAAAATATATAGTCCAAAAACCAGAATTGAGGGCATATATTGCACGTTGTGGTGGTACACACAAGAGTGGGATTGTAGTATATCACAGGAAAGAACACTTATTGGAGTAACACTTGTTTGGTCTGTGATATATGGAACTATGCAACATAGGGTGTGGACTTTTTACAGCAATATATTTTGTATAGTGTTACACTGGATATAGTTTAGCAATGAAGATAAATATGACATTTTGTGTTTCAACTTGGATAATATCGTGCCGATTTATGGTATGTTCATTGAACAATTATATTTATTTTGCACAGTATGTTAGAACTTTCAATGTTTTGTATAATTGTACAGAAACATAAGTGGAGTAGAAAGAGAAAATAGTTTTGAGTTTGTAGATAGCAGCACGGCACTGGTATAATATTTTATCACAATTTTAAATCCTTATTTACCTAAAAGCAAACATGTTGCAGCTTACCAATTCTTAGATGTGATGGCTGAATTAATTTCTTTTTTTTAGGCTTTCTTCTTTCATCTGGTGATCTTGCCAGCAAAACTATTTTTATAAAAGCTCAAATTCTCCAGTAGAATCCATCAGATTGCATGGATGAGACCGAACATTTAACACTGGAAGGAGTGGTTAAAATCATCAGCTTTTATTTATTCATGTAGAAGCTTTATCCCAAAACAAAACTTTGCTGCAATTGCTTATAAAATGTGAGCTGGAGTTTGGCTTCAGTTATTACAGTTCTTGAACCTGCTAATACTTTTAACACTTTCCTCACCCTCCCAGACTGACAATGCTGCTGTATGCTGTGCCTCTTGTCCTCATTCCTCCAGAGTGGTGTCTCAATAATACAGGAGGTGTGTTACTGGCTAGGTCACCAGGTGAAAACGGAGGGAAAAAAAAGGCCAAAGAAACAGTTAAAAGGGAGCATATTGGGAATTTTTAGGTATTGCTTAAAATCAAATATGCAACAAGGGTGTGTGTATGTATGTGTGTGTATGTATATATATATATTTATATTTTTTTTTAATTAGAAAAATCCGTAAATTTTTTTGCATAGCATTAAAAACTTAATGAAGAACACCAACAAATCCTCTTTAGGCATATAAACTACTATTTTGCATAATCATGATGAACACTTGCCAACCACCCGCCTGGTTGACTCCTGCTTCAGTTGGACACAGTGGGATTTTGTGAACAGATTTCAGCCAATGATTTACAGTTTGTGCTCTTACAATGTTGTGTCTGAGATCATGTAGACGTGTGTGTATGTATGTACATATATATATATTTTTTTGCATATTTGTTACACTTCCAGATCATCAAACAAATTGTAATATTAAACAAAGAGAACCCGAATTGATGATTTCATCCCCCCTTGCTAGATCATGAACGAACTGTGATTAACCACTTTTTTGAAAAAATTTGTTAAATTTTGCCTGCAATGCCCAGGCCTTATTACTACCAGACCTGTTGAATCAAGAAATAAAGTGAAGCATGCAAAAAGATCTAAAGGAAAAAAAAAAAAAAAAAAAGCAACACATCATACCACAATGTAAAGAAATTTTAAGAAAGGATGAGAAAGTAGTTGACATGTATTAGTCAGAAAGGGTTTACAAAGCCATTTGTAAGGCTTTGGAAATCCAGTGAACCACAATGAGATCCATTATCCACAAATGGAGAAAACTTGGAACAGTGGTGAATCTTCTCAGGAGTGGCTGGCTTACCAAAATTGCTCCAAGAGCACAATGACGACTCAACCAGGAGGTCATAAAAGAACCCAGAACAACATCTAAAGAACTGCAGGCCTCATTTGCATCAGTTAAGATCAGTGTGCATGACTCAACAATAAGAAAAAGACTGGGCAAAAATGGCATCCATGGGAGAGTTCCAAGGCAAAAGCCACTGCTGACCAAAAAAAAACAAAACAAAGGCTCGTCTCACATTTGCCAAAAAACATCTGGATTATCCCTGAGATTTTTGGGCAAATATTCTGCGGACTGATGAGACAAAAGTTTAACTTTTTTGGAAGGTGTGTGACCTGTTACATCAGGTGTAAAACTTACACAGCATTTCATAAAAAGAACATCGTACCAATGGTCAAACATGGTGGCGGTAGTGTAATGGTCTGGGGCTGCTTTGCAGCTTTAGGACCAGGATGATTTGTCACAATTGAGGAATTATGAGTTCTGCACTCTACCAAGAAACCCAGATAGATAATGTTCGGCCATCAGTTCGTGACCTCAAGCTCACTTGGGTTATGCAGCAGGATAATGATCTGAAACACACCAGCAAGTCCACCTCTGAATGGTTAAAAAACAAAAAAACAAAACACTTAAGGTTTTGGAGTGGCCTAGTCAAAGTCCAGATTTAAATCCGATTGTGATGCTGTGCCATAACCTTAAACAGGCCATTCATGCTCGAAAAGAAAACCCTCAAATGTGGCTGAATTAAAATAATTCTGCAAGGAAGCGTTGACCAAAATTTCTCCACAGTGATGTGAAAGGCACATTGCCAGTTATCGCAAACACTTGATTGTAGTTGTTGCTGCCAAGGGTGGCTCAATCAGTTATGTTTAGGGGCAATTACTTTTTCACATAGGGCTAAGCAGGTTTGGACACCTTTTTCCCCCTAAAAAAATTAAATCACCATTTTAAAAACGGGTTATATATGTGTAAAATTAACATTTGTTTGCTAATCTGAATCATTTAAGTGTGACAAATATGCAAATCGGCAAAAAAAAATCAGGAAGGCGGTAAATACTTTTTCAGAGCTCTGTATAGGTACATGTAGTGGCGTGTTCCAGTCCCTTGTTGTCCAGGGAACATAGCCACACATGGGAACTACCTATCGGCATCCCAGAGCTCAGATGAATATGGATGGCAATAGGAAATGGGGTGCTCCAGATTTAGGGTCCATTCACACCAGATAATATGGTTGGAGCACTGAGCATTTATTCCAGCGCAGTCCCCCCCGCATGACAAGGCACAATGCCTTGTCTCCTGTGTGCCCAATTCACACAACTGCTTTGCGGGCACAGTGCTGAAAGAGTAGTGCATGCACTACTGTTTTGCAGCGCACCACACTGCAGCATATTCAACCTAATGAAATGTGTGACATTTCAATAGTTTGTTTAGAAAATTAAAAAAAAACAGTGCAGTACAGAGTGGTGATCACCACTGTACCACACTACACACCAGCCACTTTGGTGGCTGGTTTGAATGGACCCTTAGATATCTTAACTTTCAGACTGGCACTATACCTCTGTGACCAGGACCAATAACCCTCCTAGAGCTGGATTTGATTGCTCTGATAATTCCCTGGTCTCAGTTCAGGCTAATCTATGCATTCCCCACAGTTCGAATATTACCTTGTCTGCTCAAAAAGATAGACCAAGAAATGAAAACAGTGATTTTTGTTGCACCAAACTGGCCCAGAAGAACCTGGTAAACGGACATACGCAGACTCATCGCAGATTACCTCTGGCCTCTCCCCAACAGGCCAGATTTCAGGTCCCTCTGTTGTATCTGGCTTCTTAGTCTTTGGCTTTAATGTCATGGTTGTCAAAGCCCAGGTCTTAAGAGATAGAGTTGTCTCTGAGTCTGTTATTCTTAAAAGTCACTTCCAAAAAAGATCTATTGTATGGAAATCATTCTTTGCCTGGTGTGAACACAGTCACTTCAGTCCCAGAGATTACTCTGTGCCTAACATTCTGGCCTTTCTACAACTAAGCTGTTACCAGAATTTGACCTTAAAGGGTATCTCCACTTTCATGGGATAAAAAAGTGTCAAACAAAAAAAGGCATATACAATTGCAACACAAGACATATTGTAATTGAATGTTATTAACAATTACCTTTCCTTTTCATTCTACAGTGTTGTACGTTTCTGTAAAATACAATATGGCTACCTGAAGTTCTTCTGTACACAGGATGTGTATAGAACGCTCCCCAGAAGCATCATTGGTTCACTGATTTTCCCAGAAGTCTGCACTAAGATAATGTCAGATTTTAGGTATTCCCTGCAACAAAAATTAAATTTTTGGTGATACACTCCCAGTAGGAAATCCCATCTAAAGGCATTCAGACCCTGTAATTTTCCTCATTAGTGCAAGTGCAGCAGCTGACTGAGGATTATGAAATCACTCCCATTAGATTCACTTTTCACATGGACACAAACAGCTCTTTCTTCAGAATAACAAAAGGTAGGACTCTGCAACACAGTTTAAAATCCTTGCAATATACATAGCCACCCAGAGGGAAATTTTTTTTTTTTTTTTTAGCAAAAGTGGAGTTACTCTTTTTAAGCATTCTGAAAGGTCAGGTTTTGGCCTTTCTTTTTCAAAGACCTTTGGCTTCACAATCACGTGTAAAAAGAAAACTTTATTCATGTTGTCTCTCTCATAATCCCCCCTTACACCACCCTGTACTCTTTGGGATTTTATTTTGTTTCTCTCTGCCCTGCAGAAACAATTGAGTACTGACGTGATACTTTTTTTCATTTGCACTAACATACAATTTTGAGGACAAGCTTTCGGGGTTTGTCCCCTTCTTCAAGGTCCAGGCACTGCCCTGCAGAAATCACTCTTTGAATGCATAAGATGACCTCCCTTATAAAAAAAAAAGTTCCCTTTTTGGCTTCTGAGCTGGCTGCACACTCTTGTAAGAAGCCATTTCACATTGACAACATAGTCCTCTGTCCAAGGACAACCTTTCTTCCTAAGGTGCGATCAGCCTTCCACCTCACTGAGGACATAGTTCTACCATCCTTTCTTATTCTCTGCTCCAAAGCATCAAAACAAAATCTTTATTGCCTGAACATAGAGCCAATAGAGTCTACCTCAAAGCAACAACTTTGATCAGGAAGACCAATTCTGTCTTTGTCCAGTCCTCAGAACTTTGAGGACTGGACAAAAGTCACTATCTCTTGGATACAAAATCTAATTTCTTACACTTTCAGGTACAAATCTCTTGCATATTTATATGCCCATTCCACCAGATCATGGGAGTTTTCTGGCACCAGGCCTCTGTGGCCCAGCTTTGTAAGGCCACCACCTGGACATCTGTTGATGGCTTTCCAAAAATCTGCCAGGTGAATGTCAAATCTTCTGTGGATGCAGCCTTCGGTCAAAAGATTCATGCAAATGGAATTCTAAAGTTGGGCCTGTTGGCGCAGTTTTGTTTACCTAGTTGTTGCTCACCCTCATTCACTGCTTGGGTATGTCTAAGGGTGTATGAATACTCAAGCCTGTGCCCTGTACTGTATTGCAAGATAATAGACTGTACAAGTAAGTAAACGTTCCTCTTTTTAGTAATCCAGTGGCTACTTGGTGGTTATTGAGAGTGCAGTCTGGAAATGATCAGTTTTTTTTTTTTCTAATTGCACTGAAAATGTTGACTCGCATGTATGTCGTTACATTTGCAAATCTGCTGGGTGTTGTAGATATACAGAAATAAGAAAAGCTTTAATTTCCCACTCTCATGTATACATGCATTTTCAGGCCTTTTTGGAGTATTGACACCCACAAACCAAAAACTTTTCCAATGTTGTTTTTTTTTTTTTCCATTGCTGCCTTTCAGGTGTGTTTTTGTTTTGTTTATGTATGCAACTTGGGATGCCCACATGTAAACATGGCCTGATATACTCTTACCTGTAATTGTGTTATTTTTCTATAGATGTATAATTTTCTTTTGATGTTGGTGAGCTTGCATTTTGTCTCATACTATGTGGTGTGGCTTTCGCAGTATGGCCGTTGTATTCGTGCTGCTGTCCGTCTGGAGAAAGGTCTTTCGTCACTTGCTGATCACCTTACCCATGAGAATGAACGTGTTGTACGTGCCGTATGTGGGGCTCTTCGAAATCTATGTGGAGACAACCGGAACAGGGAGCTGATTGGTGAGGCAGTTGTCTTGTGTTTCTTGTAGGGATTGGTTTCTGGGATGGGTAGAACATCACAAGCTAATTGGGAGTGGATAAGGAATAAGGTTAAATAGTCAAGTTAAAGTTTGTGGCTTATTTCTTATGTGGCATCCTTTGCAGGTAAGCATGCTCTCAGCAGTCTGGTTGCACGTCTCCCCAGTTCTTCTCCCCAGTCAAATAAAGTTTCAGAGGATACAACTGTAGCAGTGCTTGGCACCATCCAGGAGGTCATCACTGGAAATTTGGAGGCAGCTAAGAAGCTGCGGGAGAGCCAAGGAATTGAGAGGCTTGTTCTCATCAACAAAGGAGGGTGAGTGTCTGATAGGATTTGCATTTCACTTTAATGCTAGAATTTAGAAAGCTTTCACTTTTTTCAATTTTGTTATGTTGCAGCCTGATACTACAGTTGTTTAGAGTAGAACTATAGGCAAAACTTTTTTCATTTTGGATAGAGCAAGGGAGGGTTGTTAATTATTTTTTCGCCTTCTGTGTCCCATTGCGGCATGGGCGGCACAGTGGCTTAGTGGTTATCACATCTGCCTTGCAGTAAATGGGTTATGGGTTCGATTTCCGACCATGGCGCCTCCTGCATGGAATTTGCATGTTCTCCCTGTGCTTGCGTGGGTTTCCTCGGGGTGCTCCGGTTTCCTCCCACACTCCAAAGACATGCTGGTAGGTTAATTGGATCCTGTCTAAATTGGCCTTCATATGTGTATGTATGAATGTGAGTTAGGGACCTTATATTGTACACCCCTTGAGGGTTAGGGACTGATGTGAATGTTCAATATATATATATATATATATATATATATATATATATATATATATGTGTAAAGCGCTGCGTAAATTGACAGCGCTATATAAGTACCTAAAATAAATAAATAATTGCGAAGATTTTCCCTTACTTCTTGCCCCATAGCCAAACAGGAAGTTAAAAGAAGTCCTTGCAAATTTATGGAATTCCTAAACCAATAGAACGAAGTGTCCCCATTGAAAGATTTCCTCTCTATTACTTTTCTGGGGAAAACCCAATATTTGGGGTTTTCCTGTACTTTAACCGCTTCCATACAGGGCACTTTTACCCCCTTCCTGCCCAGACCATTTTTCAGGTTTCAGCGCTCTCACACTGTGAATGACAATTGCGCGGTCATACAACACTGTACCCAAACTAAAATTTTATCATTTTGACACAACTAGAGCTTTCTTTTGGTGGTATTTAAGCAACACTGGGGTTTTTATTTTTTGCTAAATTAACAAAAAAAAGACTGAAAATTTTTTTAAAAAAAATGCATTTTTCTTTGTTTCTGTTATAAAAGTTTGCAAATAAATAATTGTTCATAAATTTAGGCCAAGATGTGTTCTACTACATGTCTTTGGTGAAAATAACCCAAATTAGGATGTATTATTTAGTTTGTAGGAAAGTTAGAGTTCACAAACTATGGTACTATGAATCTGAATATTGATCAATCCTGAAGTACTGACGGACAATCTAATTTCTTGAGGTCCGAGAATGTCAGAACAGTACAGATATCCCCCAAATGACCCCTTTTTGCAAAGTAGACAGTCCGACATATTTCATAAGAGGCACAGCGAGTTTTTTGAAGTTGTCATTTTTTTGTCATTTTTTCGGACATACTGTTACCAGTGCAGTACAGCGTCATCATATAACTGCCAATGGCGGTGATCAGGGACACTGACTGGTGACAGTACAAAAAAAAAAACATTTTTTAAATTTTTTATTACTTTTTTTTTAAAGATTTTTTTTTTTCTTATTTCACGATGACCAAAGTAGTATGTTACCATCATAACATTGTACTACTTTGGGGAAGTGATCAGTATTTTTTTTTTTTTTTTTTTTTTACACTATTTGCTTATAGCAAAGAATTTCTTTGCTATAAGCAAGCATTTACCTGAATGACATCGATTCATTCAGGGTTGTTTTTTTTGTGTGTGCTCAGCTGTGATTTGGCCATGGCTAATCACATGAAACAGCTGGGCTGTGATTTAGCCCAGCTCGTGCATGTGATCGCTGTGATCATTCACAGGTAGATACACTAGTATGCAATGGATGGCAGGAAAGGAAGCCATCCATTGTATACAACTGTCATGTGACCTGCTGTGATTGGTCACAGCAGGTCACATGGTACTGGAAACGGGGCAGGTACACAGATCTGTCATCGGCCGAGGTACACGGCCGGTGACAGATCGCGCCACAGAGCGGCCCTGCAGGCGTGCAGAAGACTTACACCCCTAAAGCAGCATATTTCCACCACCATGTTTGACAGTTGGGATGGTGTTCTTGGGGTCATAGGCAGCATTCCTCCTCCTCCTCCAAACACGGTGAGTTGAGTTGATGCCAAAAAGCTTGATTTTGGTCTCATCTGACCACAACACTTTGAACCAGTCCTCCTCTGCATCCTTCAGATTTTCAGTGGCAAACTTCAGATGGGCCTGGACATGTGCTTTCTTAAGCAGAGGGACCTTGTGGGGCACTGCAGGATTCAATCCTTGTCGGCGTAGTGTGTTACCAATTGTTTTCTTGTTGACTGTGGTCCCAGCTGCCTGTAGATAATTGACAAATGCTCGTGTAGTTCTGAGATGATTCCTCACAGTCCTTAATGGGCAAAATGTTCCACCGCCCAGATCAGGTAACTGGCTTGATATCTCACTGCCAGTGTTAAGCGACTGGCTGGGTTTCCTGCTGGTAGACTTATCTTTATGCAGCAGAACAGGAAGGCAGGTTGCTGGGCACAGGATCTCCAGAGGCAGGCTGGGAATCAGGTATCTGCTAGTTTAGCTGGACAACAGGGGCTGGCAAGTCAGGCTGGGCAGCAAGCACTGGGTCATCAGGCTGGGCAGCGGGCGGAGGCACATCAGGCTGGGCAGCAGGCGGAGGCACATCAGGCTGGGCAACAGATAGAGGAACATCAAGCCAGAGATTGGATATCGGGTCGACAGGACAAGCCGCGGGCACCAGGTCATCAAGCCGGACGGCGGGCACTGGTTCATCAGGCTGGGTAGCAAGCACCGGGTCCACAGTCACCGGGTCATCAGGCTGAACGGCGGGCACCGGGTCATCAGGCTGAACGACGGGCACCGGGTCATCAGGCTGAACGGCGGGCACCGGGTCATCAGGCTGAACGGCGGGCACCGGGTCATCAGGCTGAACGGCGGGCACCGGGTCATCAGGCTGAACGGCGGGCACCGGGTCATCAGGCTGAACGGCGGGCACCGGGTCATCAGGCTGAACGGCGGGCACCGGGTCATCAGGCTGAACGGCGGGCACCGGGTCATCAGGCTGAACGGCGGGCACCGGGTCATCAGGCTGAACGGCGGGCACCGGGTCATCAGGCTGAACGGCGGGCACCGGGTCATCAGGCTGAACGGCGGGCACCGGGTCATCAGGCTGAACGGCGGGCACCGGGTCATCAGGCTGAACGGCGGGCACCGGGTCATCAGGCTGAACGGCGGGCACCGGGTCATCAGGCTTGATAATGGGCAGCTGGTCATCAGGCTGAACGGCGGGCACCGGGTCATCAGGCTTGATAATGGGCAGCTGGTCATCAGGCCGAATGGCAGGTATCGGTTCCTCAAGCTGGATAGCAGGCGCTGGGTCATCAGACTGGATGTCAGCAGGAGCAAAGGCCTGGGCTCCCCTTTACAGCTTGTTTGCTCCCCCTCCACATCGCCAGGTGAGCATTTCCTGAGCTCCACTTTCACAGCCCTATTCCAGGGGGAACCAGAGGCTGCCATGCCTTCGGCCTCATCCACTGACTACCATATGGCGGAACTAGCGGAATCAGCCCTTCGCCAACCGGACTCTTCCCCAGAGCTGATAAATGCTCCCCCAGCCTCTGATTCGGTAGATGAGGTTCTCATTGCAAGATTTTCGGCGTTACTACAGTGGGAACTCGCTAACGCTTGCACCCTGATCACAACCCATTTAAAGTCCATTAGTGAAAGGCTGGATACAATAGAATCCAAGATGGATGGAATAGTTCGTCGAGGTAATCAGAATTCAAAAATGATCTCAGACCTCGAACAACAATTGGATGACGCTAATACAAAGATGACTTGGAAAATGGAATGTGAGAATTCGGGGGTTACCTGAAGATATCAAAGATTTGGAAGACACATCTCACCAACTGATGAGAGAACTTATCCCTGACATTTACGAGCATCAGTTGGAAATAGATCAAATTCATCATGCACTTACAGCCCCAAGACAGGATGGTCTGCCTATAGACATCATCATGAAACCACACTACTACCGTATAATGGAACTGATGATGGCAGCTGTGAGGGACTCTAAGGGACCTCCTTCTGTGGGGCCACCTCATACAGCTTTTTGCTGACCTGACTCTGTCCACGGTCCAGAAAACATCGCTCCCTCAAGCCATTGCTTACGCACCTACTCAACCAAAATAAGAAATACTGATGGCAATTTCCTTTTCGTCTAGCCTTTGATTAGGCAAAGCTTACTCGTTAACTAATTTTCAAGCAGGAGAGGAAACTCTCCAAGATTTAGGCTTGATCTCTACAGAACCTAGTGTCCCGGAAACTTCGTCAGGATGATCGTCCACTCTCACAATCAAGCCATTCCAGGCATAGACTTTCTCAGGCTACCTGAATAGGTGCGGCTATGAACAGCGTCCTATCACTTTTTCTACTAGTAGCAATGCCACGCCATGCCAGTGTACTGCATTTGATCACAGTTGATTTGAATGGCAGGTTTGCCTAGTTCTCTACCATTGGCTTTCTTTTTTTCCCATTCTGGTCGAGAGGTCTGGCTGCTCATTGCCTTCTTACTTTTCAAGGTCTTTGGACATTGTATATTATCTAATGTCTGAGTTACAGGAAAAGATAAAGTTCCAATATTTAGCACCGCCTGCTTGCTACCTGACACAGGGCCATCTTTCATCTTTTCAAAGTTTGTGGATATTCTGATTCCTCATCTTCGTTCATACTTTAATGAGCTGCAGAGTGGGACCCAGATACCGCCACATGAGAATCCACGTGATGATACATGTAATCCTCAAACTGGCCAAAGACCATGGTGTTCGAATTACCACCCGATATCATTAATGTAGACTTGAAGATCATGACAAAGGTCTTGGCGTACCGGCTTAATACTTTTCTATCCCGTTATATACACCAAGACCAAGTAGGGTTTGTCCCCGGCAGACAGGCCCCAGCCCAAACGAGGAGACTCATAGATATAATTTCGGCAATTCAATCTGTTTGGGATAAGCAAGGCAAGAGAATAGGTATGCTTCTGTCTTTAGACTTACAAAAAGCTTTTGATTCCCTGTCTTGGGATTACCTTTTATGTCCTACAAAAGGTCGGGTTTGGTTCCATATTTTTGACTTTGCTAAGCGCACTCTGTTGTAGACCTACAGCTCATCTCCAGATAAAGGGTTACAGCTCCCCTCATTTACTAATAGGCAGAGGAACACGTAAGGGATCTCCCCAGTCTCCCCTGCTTTTCATTTTAGCAGTAGAACCTTTAGCCATTAGCATTTGAGAAAATATTGATATTCCAGTATACTGTATATACCGCCATTTATAGACGCTATAACTTTCACATAAACCAATTAATTTACACGGATTGGGATTTTTGTTTCTAGCAAAGATATGTAGCAGAATACATTTAGCAAAAAGTCAAAAATATTGTGGGTTTTTTTTTTTTTTTTTAAATTGTTGGTATTTTTTTTATAGCACAAAAAGTAAAAACCGCACTGGTGATCAAATACCACCAAAAGAAAGCCCTAGGAAGGGGGGGTAAATCCTCTGGAGGGCAAGTGGTTAACGACAGATAAGTCGTCAGCGGGGTTTCCAGCTCTTATTCACTGGGTGGCCCCACCCCTTATTTAAGCCATGTGGCTGAACTTTCAGATGGTGGCAGCCTTCGTCAGGAGCGAAGCATTTTTCTTTCTTTTTTCACGGTGGAATTGGGCATCCTGATTGACAGACTTGTCAAAAATCGCCACCTGTATTTTTTTTTTTTTCTTACACACTTGTTTTTGCTGCATGATTAGGGGTACGAAATACCCCATACTTATTCCACATGGGGGGGGCAGGATCTGGGGGCCACTTCGGTAAGGGGGGGGGGGGGCTTCCAGATTCTGATAAGTCCCCTGCCCACAGACCCTCACGACCACCGGCCATGATTGTGGTAAGAGGCCCTTTTCCCCATTAACATAGAAACAAGGTGCTGTGGTGGGGGGACAGAGCGCCCCCCCGCCCCAAAAAGGCCTCACCTTATGCTATGTTGAGGGCATGTGGCTTGGTATGGTTTAGGGGGTTGGGGGACTGACAGCTGATGACTTATTACATTACCACATGTTTTCACTGCTAAAATACTGCACGTGGTATTTTAGTAGGTCAGGGATCTTTGAAAAATAGAATATGTACTTTTTAGGCACGTACACTTAACACTGATTTAAAAATGAAATGTATTTGACAAAACTTTTTATAAAAGACATAGTCAAACATATAATAAAAAAAAAGTCAACCATTTCCTAGGTGCTAAATACCAAATCACATAAAAATGCAGATAAATACATAAATAAAATAAAAAATATATTTATAAATGTCCGTAATTCATATACAAGTCCAAACACCAATATAAATGATGAAAAAATCTCTTAAACAAGAAAAAACACTGTGTAGCAAAATCCACCACTGAATGAAATGGGTAAACTCACCAGAGCTATTTGCTGATCAAATTATAAATCATCAAAAATAGCAATTTCTCTGGGAGCGATGATCTGTTGGGAGTATCCAGGAGCAATAGACTGCAATCAGCCAAATCAGCACACATGGAACAGCCTTAACTGCAAGTGGTCATCATGCCTTCATAACTTTGGAAATGCTTGGGGAATCAAGAGTATCATGGTGCAGTATATTAAAACAAAGATAATTTTTATTGTAGCCTTAAATATGCACTCACAAGAAAGGTGTCCAACCGACGCCAGCAATATCAGTCTCAAAAAGCTAAAGCAGGGACGAACCTCGCTCACCGCAATCACAGCCGACAGTCTTGTGGAGCGTCTTGACGTCCCATCCACTAAGCCCTGCCCTACGCGTTTCGTCATCCGACGTCTTCAAGGGGCGGCAAATTCAAGGGGTCCCTTAAAGACTAAAAATTCACAATTGGCGGTCAGGCCTGCTCAATACTTTCAAACCCTCCTCATGGAGAGATTATAGCAGTCCATAATCTCATGTACTTTAAATCCTATAAGATAAAATAACCAAAAAGAGAAAAAGAACTCCCATAAATGCCTGAAAATTGGAGAGCACCCAAGGGACAGTGACCATGGCACAATTAAGACAATTGAAGTACCTTTACTGGGTGAATATTCCAATGGCCAATCTTAAGTTTGTATCTCCCACCATATAATCGCTTTTCTGGCCATATGTACTCTGCTTTGGGAATGTGCTTCTCACTAGAGGCTGGAAAGCAGCAACTGAAATTGCATAAAACACTCATTACCTTGACGATGTATTACTATCCCCTAGGTTCCCAAACACACATGTAACCGCCAGGCCTGATATGTTTTTAATGCAACCACGGTGTCACTCAGTGGTTGCAAATACACAATCTATTTTACCCAGTGTTTTAATAGCGTTTTTTTTTTTTTTAGTGAATGCCAACATTTTTTTTTTTTTTTTTAAATTGCCCTGCAATATCTTACCACATACTTGAATGCGGTAAGATACCACTTTGTGAATTGTCTCCATTCTGTGTGTCTGGAGACCCAGCCCAGTCCTGTGTGTGTGGCTAGAAGCACATGTGGCAGCCATCAGTAAGCAGGTCAGCCAGCTCCAGCTCATTGATGTAGTTCAGCACTACCCCCAACTGTGAGATCTTTCCCATGAACCTTATATGGATTGAATATCCAAGGTGGTGATTTGGGAAGAGACTGGTTCCTTGCTGCTGGCAAACTGGGACGATTGCACTCGCAGGGAGAAGGAGGACAGTGCTTGTAAGTACATTTTTTCTTTGCATGCTTTTCTGCGTATTCCAAATTTAAATGCATGTGCACAGTGTGACCGCTGTAATTAATTTATTTTATGTTTTTTTTGATCAGGCAAAACTCTACGCACATGATGAAAGTCCATGGTGAACAGAATGCAGAGTTAGAGGAGGAGCGGGGATCCAATAGTGGAGCAGCTGCCATGTCAGGGGCAGGACATCCATAGCCTGCACAGCTTAGATTCCTACGTATGGCAATGGAGTCGAGAAAGTGTGCAATATAGTTAATAAAAAAATTTTTTCATTTTGTTTTTTTGTTATGGTGGGTAATGTGTATTCTTCTTCTGTATAGGACAACTGGCAGTATTTATTCCCCTGTTAGTTGGGAAGGTGTAGCAGAGGAGGATGCTGGGGAACCTTTCTTCCCATCAACATCAGGGACAATCACCACACCAGTAGCAACATCTCCACATAACCGCAGGCTCCGACCAATCTGCAAATGTGGATGTGCCAGATCCTCAGGTATATGATTTTCTATTGATCTGATGATGCATGTAATAACATTGTTTATAGTAACCCGCTGACAATATTTTTTTCTTCTTTAAAGTCTTCTGCATCTGAAGAGAGGGCGGAGACTACAGATATAGCAGAAAAACAGCAGTGAGACATGAGTGAGTTTCTGTCAGTTGGGGCAGAGGCCGTTGAAGGCGAGCAGCACATGCTGAAGTAGTGCAACAGGTAGACCAGATCATAATCGATCTGCTGGGTGAGCTTCAGCAACATAACCGTGTCCTGGTGGCGCAGGATCCATTCTCAGATGCCCGGGATGATAGTGCTGTTTTTGCCCACTGTTAGCACAAACTCTTGCCAGGAAGACAAAGCAGAGGCAGTGCGCAGAGATATGCTCACCCTCAGATGAGTGCCTGGAAGCTGAAGAAAATTAACAGCCCTTGCCATTGCTATACACCTGACATGCCCCTGCTGTTGCTAATTAACCAGTCCCCCCCATTTTCCAGCAACTCAAAATTTATCATTCATCACGGCGCCCGTTTGCCTTTGCAATCCCATAGTTTGAGCTATCCACCCCAAAACCTCTCCCAGCCCCCCCTAATGTATCACGTGCCCATTCAGAATCCCCTTTTCCTGTGTTTTAGATGTGTTTAGGATCTTTAGGACAATGGGTTTTTTTTGGGGGGGGGGTGTTGCCGCAATAACACCCCCAAAAAATGTTTACATGGCCATGTTTCGGACTACATTTTGCACTGTGCCTGTTTGGCTGTGTTTTTTTTTTTTTACTATTGCTAATGCCCTTTGTGTTTTGGCATTTTTTAATGGCCAATTTTTTTTTTTTAGTTTGCAAACGTGGTTTACTAAGGAATTGACAACCAGAACAATGTAGCCTCTTGAGGAATAAAACAACCCAAGAAAAAGGCACATAGCATTTAAGCATAACAGCATTATAAGATACAAGCATAAAAAAGATAAATGCACGTAAATGAATGAGGCAGTCAGTAAGAAATGCAAAACAACCAAGCTGTTTACAAAGACTCAAAGCACTTCAAACCATGATAGACCGTCAGTCAGACAATAAATGCCGATACGTTTTCCAACCATCCCATTTTCTGTTGAACAGATGCATCCCATCTAGCAGTGTATAGTGAATATGTTCCATGAGCATAACTATGTCAACACTCCGCAAAACAGAGGCCAAAGGAACTGTCGGTAACTAGCAATGAAGGGCAATGGCCCATTAGGATGAGACACAAATCGTATGGATTAGCCTCATCTCGTTGACTGGAACCCCCGAAATAGGAGCACCCAATAAAAACAATTTGCATAGACATAGTTATCGGAGTATCCACCAAGGCAGAGGCCACCAACAAGATTCTATTCCAGATCAAGGAGAGTAGGACAAGCCCAAAACACATGCACAAGGGTTCCAGCGAGGCCACAACCCCTAAAGCAGAGGTGCGATGTCCCTGGAAACATGATATGTAATCTAGAGGGGGTATAATACCAGCGAGTTAAAACTTTAAGGGTGTTCTCACAGACCGAGAGAGATCTAGAGCCCCTCCGTATATTATCCACCATGGAATCCCAGTCCTAATTGGAAAAAATAATACCGCAATCAGCCTACCATTTCTGTCTATACAAGGGGGGAGTAGGGAAGGTGGCATCCGAAAAGGAGCGCTATAAATCTGAGATGAGACCCCTATATCTGGGAGAGTCACAACTGATGCATTCAAAAAGTGTGATCGGGTACGAAGGTGTCAATCCACAGTGAGAGTAAAAAAAGTCTTATCTGACGATATTGGTAATGTTCATGAAGCGGGATATCAAAAAGCCTACATAACGTATTGAAGGAGATATTGAAGTCCCACCTCTGAAAATCATACCACCAGTGAAAAGCTTGTAGAGACGTAATGGCAATTTTTTGTTGGAAATAATAATTCTTTAATTAAAAAAAATATGTTTATCAAGTCTCTTGTGGTCTTCCTTTCATTTCATTTATCTGTCTGCTGCGTTGCAGTCATTATTTTCATGTGCAGAACAGAAATATGCCTTACAAACTACTCAACTGTGTCTCTACAGTTCAGTAGAATGGTTGGTACAGTTTTGTCCTTTTGTAATGCCCTGTTTTGTACCTTACAAAAGACTGATCTGTGTCTAAGAATCTAGGGAACTGTGAAGGCACTGTTCAGTAGTTTGTAAAGGCATAGTTCTGCTCTTTGTAATGCACAGCATTATGTGTTAAGGTAAAGAACTTTACCTTCACAAAACACTCAACTGGGAAAGCACAGTTCAGTCCTTTGTAATGCATTGTTGTGCGTTGCAAAGGACTTTTGTGCCTAGCAAAGTAAGGTCATGGAGAACAATGCAGAAAAGCACACAAAAGTAAATTATAAAACCTTTATTAAAATAGCAAAGAAAAAATAATGAACAGTGAACAAGGTAATAAAAATTGAAATTACGTGTTTGATAGAAATTCAGCTAAAATACATGTTCGTCTTTCCAATTAACCTGACCTTGACATGAAACAATGTAGTCCGCAAAGAGGTTTTGATTGTTTATGATCTCCGCAGTCAATCTTAAATCAAAAAGCCAAACACTCTGCCCTGGGTTTCTTAGCACAGGTTCACAGTAGTAGGCTTTCTGCTTGTCGACTAAAAAATTATGGAGCAAGCACCACTTTTATTGCGTTTTTCCATGTTTAGTTGCATGCACGACAGCAGAACTTGCCACTTGGCTGTGCATATGTCAATCGCACATTCCACTACTCGACAAGCATAGCTAAGTCGATAATTGAATACTTTGTGGTCTCATCCGCAAGTCCAAAAAGCCTCATCAGCCACTGTTCTTGTGGAAGACTAGGCTCAGTTTACCTGGGAGAGGCTTTCTAGATGACATCCTCAAACTTCATTCAGTTGACGACCAATACCTGAAAGAAGATTCGTACATCTCCATGGATACCATAAGCCTCAGTGTCAACCCCCAGGAATCGAAGGTGTGAATCCGTGAACCCCAAAAGCATTATAAGTGTAATACGATGGTCCGGAACGGGGGGGGGGGGGGCATTTTGAACCGCACGTGCTTGCCGTCCAGGGCTCCGATACAGTTTGCAAACTGTCTTTTCCCAGAAATCTGCAGCCGCCTTTTCCCACGTTTTCATCTGGCATGACAACATGGCATACCTCTAATACTTGTCTCCCCAGTCACCTTTGATACTGTACTGACACCAAGGAGGAAGTAGCGGTGTAGAGAGACAAAATGTCTGGTTGCCAGAAACCTAAAATAAGGGCAATTTCTGTTAACCGAACAAATTAAATAAATAAAAATAATATTATGACAAAATTACAAATAAAAATTTGAAATCCACATGAACCTCCTTTTACTTCTCTGATATCATCCCTGCACAAATATCCCTTCCCCCTAATGCTCTCACATCTTTTTCACAAATCCTTCACCTCCCCCTCCCCCTCCCCACAAAGCTCACTTTTTCACAAATGCTCCCATCCGTTTTCAGCCAGCATTTTTTAAGCTTTAAAAAAAAAAAAAAAAAAAAAAAAAAAAAAAGATAATGTGCATGGATCCTTAAAAGCCTCGCAGCTGACAATGCATAGTGTATCAGAGAAAACCCCTTGAGGTCAAAAGAACCGCCTGCAGAGCTCAGAGATATAATTATTGCAAAGCACAGATCTAGGGAAGGCTACAAAAAATTTTTTCTGCTGCACTGGAGGTTCCTAAGAGCATAGTGGTCTCCAAAATTCTGAAATGGAAGAAGTTTGGCACGACCAGGACTCTTCCAGAGCTAATCACCCGGCCAAACTCTGCAATCGAGGGTGAAGGACCTTAGTAAGAGAGGTGGTGACCAAGAACTAAATAGTAACTCTGAGCTCCATAGATCCTGTGTGGAGATGGAACAAAGTTCCAGAAGGGTGGCCATCACAGCAGCTCTCCACCGATCTGAGCTTTATGTCAGAGTGGCTATATGGAATCATGCAAAACACATGAAAGCCTGTCTGGAGTTCACAAAAAATGGACCTGAAGGACTTAGACTGTGAGGAGCAAGATTCTCTGGTCTGAAACCAAAATTTTAATTTTTGGCCCCAATTCTAAATGTTATGCCTGGAGGAAATGAGGCACCGCTTATTACCTGCCCAATACCATCCCAAACCGTGAAGCATGGTGGTGGCAGAATCATGCTGTGGGGGTGTTGTTAAGCACCAGGGACTGAGAGACTGGTCAGGGTTGAGGGAAAACTGAATGAACAAATTGCATAGAGATATCCTCAATGAAATCCTGTTCCACAGCGATCAGGACCTCAAACTGGGCCAAAGGTTCACTTTCTAACATGACAATGATCCTAAGCACAGAGCCACGACGACACAGGAGTGAATGTCCTCGAGTGGCCCAGTTAGAACCCTGACTTGAACCCTATTGAACATCTCTAGAGAGACCTGAAATTGGTTGTCCACTGGTGGTCCCATTCAGCCTAACTGAGCGTGAGAGGATTTGCAAAGAAGAATGGCAGAAAATCTTCCAATGTAGGTGTGCAAAGCTTGTCGTGTCATACCCAAAAAGACTCAAGGCTGTAATTGCTGCCAAAGGCACTTCATAGGGTATAGTATAGGGTCTGAATACTTGAGTACACTTGATATTTCAGTTTGTTTTTCTTTTTAATTCAGACATTTCTAAAATTCTGTTTTCACTTTGTCATTATGGGGTAGTGTAGATTAATGAGAGAAACAATTATTTCAACAACTGGAGTATCAGGCTGCAACATAACACAATTGAAAAAAGTTAAGGTCTGAATACTTTAGGAATGCAATGTACTATAAAACATATCAAATTTATATTGTGATATTTTGGGTGTTATGCTGGCCTAACTTGCTTTTGGTGGCTTGACTTGTTGGCTACATTTGTATTTATATTGCAGACTTAATACATTTGACTTTTACAATAATATGACTTGGTTTGTACTTCTTACAGAGGACGCTCTGATCGGGAGATGCGTGCAGCTGGTCTCTGCCTTCAGACTGTATGGGGTTTTAAAGAGCTTAGAAAACCACTGGAAAAAGAAGGATGGAAAAAAAGTGACTTTCAGGTAAAACATTCAGACAATCTGTATTGCTTTCCTGTTCATTTCCAAAGTGTTAAGCTAAAGTAAATTACGACCCAGCTATGCAAATAAAGTATTAAAAGCACTTTAAAACAAGAAAACATGCATAAGTATAGATATAGGCATTATGGAGAAATGTATCTTAAATAGCCACAGCTGAGGTGCTAAAATCACTTCTGCTTTTGGATTAGTTTCTATAGAATCTCCTATCTAGGGTATATACCGATGTATTTGGTCCTGTATCTTCTGGAACTCTGAGCGGACCAGAGTGTGTGTTTCTCCTGGTTGACAGCCTCCTTCAACTATGATGACTGTGGGATGTTGTGCTTGTGATTTGTCTTTTGCTCAAGGTGCACAAAGATTCCAGTCAAATGCCATGATCTCCACCTTCCCAATTGCCATCATCATTGAGTTATAACTCTTGTGGTCTCTGCCTGCATTGTATTGTGACTGGCTCCACTTTTATCCAGATGTCTCTGGTGAATCAAAAAAGGAGGGCTTGTCAACCCTCCTTTCTGCACTTCTCAGTTTGGCACAGTTTCAGGAGTGATCTGTCGTTTGTGACAGTCTCCTCCCTGGCAACTAAACCAATTCAGCCCTTATGTGAGACTGTCTGGTAGACTCTACGTCAATGTGGGACAATACTTCAGGCACTATTCTAGATGTACTAGTGGATTTCTCATCTGTTTGTTACCAGTGTTGTCATTACAGTCCCTAACCTTTCCCATGGCCCAGAATGTCCCCTCTTCTGAGTGGCTGGTGATAAAGAAGGCTATAGCTTCCATGTGGTGATGAGCCACATAAATATTGATTAAAAAAAAAAAGTAAAATGCATGCAAAAACCCAAATTGTGATCTGAAAATGAATCTTCTAAATAAATCGAAAGGGTCACTAAAAATCATCCAGTGTCCAAAAAATATTTTTCTTATGTAGTGAACTGTCCAAAGATACGCATAGTCATACACATTTCTTCCTTATTCTCATATTACCTCAAAATAAAGTAATAAACATTATCTTTATAACTTAACTGCTTGCTGTTCCTCCACTGTGGAAAAACGTCCACAAGGTGGCACCGCTGGGCAAAATCGCATTTTAAAATGTAATATTGCAAAACAAGTAGGGGGCGCACGTGAGGCGTGTGATCGCCCGTGCCGCTGATCGCGGCCGTGGGTGTCAATCACCGGGTCCCGGCTGGTCAGTACCCGCCGGGTCCCGGTGATTGCTGACAGTGACACAGAGCACAGCTGCATTGTTTACAATGCAGTCTGCTCCCTGTCAGTTCCTAACACACTGATCCTGATAGTGGAGTTTAGCTCTCAGGATCAGTGTGTTCTTGTGAAGTACACACACCCCACCCACTAGTAAAACACTCCCTTCACACAGTTAACCCTTTGATTGAATAAAAATGTTAACCCCTTCTTCCCCAGTGCCATTAGTACAGTGTCAGTGGTTTTATTTGCACTGATCACTGTATTGGTGTCACTGGGGATGTCAGTGACCCCAAGTCAGTTCCCCCCAGTGTCAAAATGTCCGCCGCAGTCCCGTCATAAGTCTCTGATCACTGTCATAAATCGCTGATCACCGCCTTAAGTCGCTGATCGCCGCCATTATTAGTATAAAAAAAAAATTCCAGCATCTTTCCCGCCATTTGTAGACGCTATAACTTTCACGTAAACCAATTAATTTACATGTATAGGGATTTTTTTAGCAAAGACATGTCGCAGAATACATTTGGCTGCAATTTATGACGAAATTTGATTTTTAATTTTTTTTACTGGACATGTTTTATAGCAAAAAGTCCAAAATATTTTTTCTCAAAATTTATAGCAGAAAAAATAAAAAAAACGCACAGGCGATCAAATACCACCGACAAAGCTCAATTTGTGGGAAGAAAAGGACGTAATTTTAATTTGGGTGCAGTGTTGCATGACCGCGCAATTGTCAAAGTAACGCAGCGCCATAATACAAACCGCTTCTGTAACTGCTTCCTGACCTCCCTATAGCAGAAATACTGCTACAGGGCGGCATGGGTGCACATATACATACACACATGTTTTGCGCTCCCGTGGTTTTCACTCCCCTCCCAGATAGCGTCAGATTGCCCGTCAGTACACCAGTCTTCACATTTAACCCGGTGATTGCCCGGAAGACGCTCATGTACAGTAAACCTCCATTGCTAGTATAGTGTCTGAACGGACCAATATCTTTGATCAGATCAGCACTATACCAGTGTCCACATTAATATAGCGTCCCCAAAAATGCAGCGTTAGTGGGATCAGCCCCGGCACCTGCCAGCATCTGCGTTTAGCCCCTACGCTTCCCCGTCCCCATCAGTAGGTCTCTGTCACTTGATATATTGCACACAAAACTGCAGTGTTGGCAGAATCAGGCCTGATCTCTGTTAGCACTTGCCGGTAAATTTTGATGACTCATATGCAGCAGGGTGCCAGTACTAGTTCCGCGCTACCTTTTGGTGAACTGGCGAGTACCAGCGGTCTGGTACATCTTGGTCTTTCACATACCTCTTATATTGTAAGCTCCCAAGATCAGGGCCCTCCTGACCCTCTTGTATTGAACTGTATTGTTGCTGTATTGTCTCCCGTTATACTGTAAAGCGCTGAGAAAACTGTTGACGCTATAAAAATCCTGTATAATAATACCAGCACTGCAGTATGACTTGGTGACGTGGCGAGTCCCATAAGTCCAGTACAAGCCGGTGTGGTGGCGAGCACAAGTATTGTCCCGCAGCCACCAAGAATTCGAACACAGGCCCATAGAGCTCCTAGTATCCTTCCGGATGTGCTTGCAAATCCCGATTGACAGCCCACAAATTCTGCAGCACCCGGAGTTCAGGTGGAAATAGCAAATTTAACTACTACCCTTGATTTTTGGAGCTTTTTCACGGAATATCTGTATGTGTTGATTGTGGATCAAAGCAATTTATATGCACAACAATTTATCGCCGCCAACCCAAATCTTGCCTGGCCAGTCGCATGGAAACTCATTACGGTTTCCGAATTTACATTTTTTTTTTTGGGCCTAACCCTCAACATGGGCATTACTAAAATAAATGAATTGCGGTTGTATTGGTCCGCAGACCCCATTCATCATATGCCCGTGTTCTCTGCTGCCATGGCCAGGCATAGATATGAGAGCATAATGTGTTTTATGCATTTAAACGACAATACACTCTGTCATCCTCGGGGTGACCCTGAATTTGATTGGCTCCACAAAATTCAGCCCCTCACAAATCACCTTAACCACAAATTTGCAGATGTCTATACTCCCCAGCAAAAAATCTGCGTTGATGAGTCCCTGATTAATTTTTCTAGCCGCCTTGCATTCAAATAATTTCTCCCCAGCAAGCGTGTCAGATATGGGGTCAAGATGTAGAAGAGCTGTGAGAGGACAACAGGCTATACTTAGTTTCGGATTTACAAGGGAAAAGATAGTCACGTGGAGCCCACCGGATTCCCAGACTACATGGGGAGCAGTGGCAAGATAGTTTGGGACTTGGTGGCATCCTTTTTCCATATGGGGTACCACTTACAGTGAGGAACAGAAGTATTTGAACACCCTGCGATTTTGCAAGTTCTCACACTTTAAAAAAAAAAAACAAAAAAACTTCAGGAAATCACATTGTATGATTTTTAAAGAATTTATTTGTCTTGCACTGCTGGACATAAGTATTTGAACACCTAAGAAACAGCAAGAATTCTGGCTCTCAAAGACCTGTTACTGTGCCTTTAAAAAGTCCACCTCTACTCCATTCATTAATCTAACTTAGCACCTCTCTGAGCTCTTTAAAGACACCTATCCACCCCACAGTCAGACGCCAACTACTACCATGGGCAAGACTAAAGAGCTGTCAAAAGACACCAGAGACAAAATTGTGGACCTCCACAAGGCTGGAAAGGGCTACGGGGCACTTACCATGCAGCTTGGTGAAAATAGATCAACTGTTGGAGCAATTGTTAGAAAATGGAAGAGGCTAAAGACGACTGTCAGTCTCCCTCGGACTGGGGCTCCATACAAGATCTCACCTCGTGGGGTATCACTGATGATAAAGGTGAGGAATCAGCCCAGAACTACAAGGGAGCATGACATGAAGAGTGCTGGGACCACAGTTTCCAAGGTCACTGTGGGTAGAACACTACGCCATCATGGTTTCAAATCCCCCTGCAGGTTCCCCTGCCCAAGTCATCACATGTCCAGGCCCGTCTGAAGTTTGCCAATGACCATCTGGATGATCCAGAGGAGGCATGGGAAAAAGTCATATGGTCAGATGAGACCAAAGTAGAACTTTTTTGGTCTAAATTTCACTCGTCGTGTTTGGAGGAAAAAGGATGAGTTACATCCCAAGAACACCATCCCTACTGTGACGCATGGGGGTGGTAACATCATGCTTTGGGGGTGCTTTTCTGCGAAGGGGACAGGGCGACTGCACTGTATTAAGGAGAGGATGAATGAGATTTTGAGCAACAACCTCCTTCCCTCAGTCAGAGCATTGAAGATGGGTCGTGGCTGGGTCTTGCAACATGACAACGACCCGAAGCACACAGCCAGGATAATCAAGGAGTGGCTCCGTAAAAAGCATATCAAGGTTCTGGAGTGGCCTAGCCAGCCTACAGACGTAAATCCAATAGAACATCTTTGGAGGGAGCTGAAACTCCTTGTTGCTCAGCGACAGCCCCGAAACCTGACAGATCTAGAGGAGATCTGTGTGGAGGAGTGGGCCAAAATACCTGTTACAGTGTGTGCAAACCTGGTCAAGAACTACAGGAAATGTTTGACCTCTGTAATTGCAAACAAAGGCTTCTGTACCAAATATTAACACTGATTTTCTCAGGTGTTCACATACTTATGTTCAGCAGTGCAAGACAAATAAATTCTTTAAAAATCATACAATGTAATTTCCTGAATTTTTTTTTAAATTCTGTCTGAGTGGGAATGCACCTACAATGTGAATTTCAGACCCCTCCATGATTTCTAAGTGGGAGAACATGCAAAATAGCAGGGTGTTCAAATACATCTGTTCCTCACTGTATACGTGGACAATTTTTATTCAAGCATGCCACTATTTAGACATTTATACAATCTTGGAACTGGCGCATGTGGTAAAGTGTGACCTAATGTGTGCCCACCATTAGAAGTGAATGGATGCAGGGTGGTATATTCTAATGGTGGGCATACCGCACACTTTTTCTGGCAGAGATTTCTTTTTTTTTTATTCAGTCCACAGGCTGCATAAAAAAAAAAAATAAAAAAAACATAGCATATATACCCAACAAGGACCAGCGACATACTGGTACATCACTGGACTTTGGTTATACCAGGACTTTTTTTTTTTAAATTTGCTTTTGACAAATCGCTTCGCGAGTACTATGTGCCATAAAAATTTTTTACCACCCACCATTTTATTCACTACGGTGTCTGCTTTAAAAATATATATAATGTTTGGGGGTTTAATTTCCTGAGGGCATGGCCAGGCGCATGGACTGCTAGGTAGCTCCTCTGCTTGGCTCCCAGCCCGAGCCCCAGTAAATAGGCATAAGCTACCCTCTGCCAAGTTCACAGGCACCGACCATGGGGAAAAGAAACCACCGCACCACCAGGGACACGAGAGGGGACAGATCCGGCGGCTCCCTGAGCCGGTATCTGGTCCGCTCGCGGGACCGTGACAGGAGCGCCCCAGCATCCAAGATGGCGCTGCCGGCTGCAACAACCTCTGCACACGAGGATCCCAGGAATCCAGAGCCAGGGATCGAGGGGCAGGTAAGCCCACGGGGTTATGATCCCCCTCCAGCCCTGGGGACCCCTCGGCACTACCCTCCCCTGCACCTCAGACCCGGGACACTCAAGAGCCCCACGGCTCCTCCCCCGCACAGGGACAAAGGGACATTCAAGGGCCCTGCAGCCCCCTAACCAACACTCACAGAGGAGTCACACGGGGGCACTGCGGAGCCAGACACAGCGGATCACAGGGGGTCCCGCAATGCCTCCCCAACACGGAGCCCACGGGACACTCAGGGGGCCCTCAGCCCCTCTCCAACATGGAGTCCGAAGGCCGCACAGGGGTCCCACACTCCCTCCCCCCCACCATGGAGCCCATGGGGAGCAATAGGGACCCACTGCCCCGATACACGGATCCAGGCCATACAGAGATCCCACAGCCCCTCGCCAAGCTCTAGGCCACGAGACACACAGGGGTCCCACAGCCCCTCCGCGGCATCCCTTTGTTCTGAGGATGACTGGGACTTGCAGTTCCACATGAGATCCCTACACGCATACATTAGATCTCTTCCCACAAAAACGGATTTCGAACACTGCGCGAATCGTATCGAACGCACATATAAACAGGAAATTTCCGCCCTCAAACAAGACAATTGCACGCGCCTGGAAGAAATTGAGAACACTGCTGACGGCCTAAGCAACACCCTTCAAACACACGAAGAGACCCTCAAATCCCATACGGCGCTCATACAGCAGCTCCTGTACCAACAGGACGACATTGAAAACAACATTCGGATCAGGGGCATCCCGGAATCAGTCGAACCCAAAGACCTGGCCGCGACGGTTTCCACTATCTTTAATCAGTTACTGCAGCAACCCAAGGATACCCCTATAGAGCTGGACCGCGTACACCGCACGATGGGCCTCAGAAAAGCCGACTCATCCTTTATCCGCGACACCCTTTGCAGGGTCCATTTTTTTCAAAATCAAGGACGCCATAATGCGTGCAGCCAGCCAACAGGACACCATCTTCAATGGATCGCCAGTGATGCTTCTTCCTGACCTCTCACGTCAGACCCTGGCCATGCGTAGGGCCCTGCGCCCCCTCACCCAGAAGTTGCAGGAAAGGAACATCCGCTACCACTGGCGATTCCCATTACAGCTCCAAGCGACGCACCAGGGTAAAGCCACCCTTTTTCGCACTATCGGAGACTTACCCACATTTTTAGGGGTGTTGGGTCTACCTTCTGTGGCCCTCCCGGACTGGCCTCATTAGCTCCACTCCCCGGCCCCCCACCTCCACCCACAGGTCAGCGGCCCGACCAAAAGAAGAAGAGACGCGCCAGGCCCTACCCCCAGAAGAACCTAGAGGGGTGACCACTACCTGAACAACTAGAGACATGCCTGCCATTTTTGCCTCCCCCTACCAGAGTCGTTTCTCTCATTGTGTGCTCTTTTAGCTAAAAATCTTTTGTGCCCCTTTTTTTTTTCCTCTCTCTTCTCCTCGCTTTTTATTTCCCTGTGCCTGTTATCAGCGGGACCCTGGGGCTGTGGTAGGAGGACCCCCCTCAGATGACGCCACCGCCGCTTGCGGTGACGAATTGGGACTCCTCCGGCCCTAGTCACAGGGTCTCTAGGCCCTCCCCCCAAATGACCTAAGTCCACCAGGTTGGGTTTATCCACCCTATCTTCACATACCGGGGGGGGGGCTGCGCGGCCCAACAGTCTTTTTGTAACAAGTATGATGGAGGGTTCGCTGATGATGTTTTAACAGGGGGGTCACCCCTTGATTGGGGGACCCCCCTGAAGTTGCCAAATGCCTATGGGGGGCTTGGGTCGGATCGGACACTTGCGCCTGTGACGTTCCTCACCTAGGCCCTCAGTGTATTGTTCACCACACTGTTTGCGTGTTCAGACAGCCTGTCTGTCTGGTAGATTTCTTTGTTACTTCTCTTTCTTTGTCTGCCCCTATCTTCCCATCCCCCTTTCCCCTAGCCTCTGGGAATAACCCCCCCCCCTTTTTTTTCCCCCTCACCCAACCCAAGGGAGGGTTTAGGCACCGTCTTGGGTGACGCATCCCGCCCCCACATGTCGTACGGCCCGACTATGACTCCGATCAAATTTTCCTCCATCAACTGTAGGGGCTTCAACACACCGGAGAAGAGGAGCCAGATGCTATATCGCTTCCACAAACACGGCTCGCATATCCTGCTCCTCCAAGAGACCCATTTCCGCGCGGATAGGATCCCAGCTCTCCGTAATCACCACTTTACTCCTTGGTATCACAGCACTAATCCACTGGCTAGGTCTCGGGGGGTGTCGATCGCCTTCCATCACACCTTCAACCCAGAAGTCCTGGACTCACTCATCGACCCAGCGGGTCGATACTTTTTCCTCAAGCTAAAACATCAAGACTTTGTCTTCACGATAGCGAACGTATACGCACCCAACCAAGACCAAGCCCCATACCAAGGCCCTCTCCAAGCTCTCTGAATTTGGAGGTCCCTGTTACATAGTCGGAGGGGACTTCAACGTGGCTCTCTCGCCGGAACTTGATACTTCCTTGGGCAAATCTTCTCTTCCTGCGACGACCCTATCCCTCATTAAGTCGCTCCTCCACGATTTACACATAGTGGACATTTGACGAACCCAACACCCATCGGAGCAAGACTACAGTTACTATTCCCTGGCACACGAGACATACAGTCGCATTGACTACTTCTTTGTGTCGCAATCGCTTCTCGATCACCCAACTTCCTCCACCATCTTTTATGGTCTGACCATGCCCATTGGGGCCATGGACACCTGGCCATCCAAAACAGACCGACACCAAAGCGCCATTTCTCCTGGCGTCTGAACGACACACTGCTCAAGGACTCCCTGTGTATCGCAGACCATATAACACTTTGTCCTTGATCACTCCTCGGACACGACCGGTTCCCTTAACCAATGGGAGGCACTCAAATGTGTCATCAGAGGGGTTCTCATTAAACACGGCGTGTGCCTAAAAAAAAGCCCGATCGGTGGAGACGCGTTGCTTGTTCTTGCTCATCGCGCATCTTGAATCCTCCCACGAGTACGCTAGACCCGAAGATCGCAGTGGATCTGTCTAACGCCCGCCGGGACCTACTCCAGCTGTTGGACTCCTCCTCGCTGGTGGCACGAGAAAGCGCGCAACACACACTACACCCTAGCAAATAAATGCAGGCAACACCTGTCACGGCTTCTCCATCCCCGCCCTTTTCGCCGACCGATACAGTACATAAAGGCACCTGACAACACCAAAATCTACAATAACCAGGGAATCTCATCCGCGTTCGAACGTTATTACGCTCATCTTTATAACCTTCACCCGGCGCAGCCCGCTAACCCCCCCCCGCCCGCCATTCCTCTTCAGACATGGCCCAATATATCAAGGAGACTGCGCTCCCGGTCCTTGACACACAGGGCACCCTTGCCCTAGAAGAGCCCTTCTCGACTATGGAAGTCCTGAGGGCGATCAAGGCCATGAAATCTGGTAAATGCCCAATCCCAGATGGGTTCACCCCCCACTTCTAGAAAACGTTTTCCGCCCCTCTAGCCCCACTTCTATCTCAAGCCTTCAACGACATCGACGATCAGAATGTTCCCTCCCCGGCCTTTCTGTCGGCCAACATCTCGGTAATCTCGAAACCAAATAAAGACCCATCCCTCTGCGGTAACTATCGCCCAATCTCCCTTCTCAACCTAGATGCTAAGCTCCTCGCAAAGCTTTTAGCTAACCGCTTATCACCTTTCCTTCCCACTCTAGTTCACCGCGATCAGGTGGGGTTAGTCCCAGGCCACGAGGCCAGAGATAACACCTCCAAAACAATCCACCTCATATCTTAAATCAAACGTCATAGCTTAAAGGCATGCCTTCTGTCATTTGACGCCGAGAAGGCGTTCAATCGCGTGGACTGGCATTTCCTACGCCTTACCATGGAACAGATCGGCGTGGGCTCTCGGTGCCTAGCTCGGATCATGTCACTTTACTCCTGCCCCTCAGCAACGGTTCTGGTCAACGGCACAACTTCCCCACCCTTCCCTATCTCGAACGGAACAAGACAAGGCTGTCCACTCTCGCCCCTTCTCTTCCTACTGATAATGGAACACCTCGAGAGTGCCATTCGAGCGAATGACTCAATCACGGGCATTCGCACTCCCTCCGCACACCATAAAATATTCTTATACGCGGATGACCTCCTAGTCTATGTCCAACAACCACACATATCACTCCCCTGTCTCTTCCACGAGTTCCGTAGATTCGGCCTCTTCAGTAACTTCAAACTCAACATCTTTAAAACCGAGGCCCTAAACCTATCTCTACCTGCCCATGTGCTGTCGAACGTTCGCTCCAGCTTCACTTTTCAGTGGCGCCCATCAGCCATTAAATAATGGGGATTATGATCCCCGCGAACCTCTCCGCTCTGTACTCTCTCAACTACCTACCCCTCCTCTCTAGTATCCGAAAAGACTTAGCGTCTTGGGGCACCTCAGCCCTACCCTGGTTCGGCTGCATCAACACCCTCAAAATGGACACCCTATCAAAATTACTTATACGTCTTCCAGACCGTACCAATCACCGTCCCGAAGAGTTTCTTTCTCGCCCTATGCGCCCTGTCCATCAGATTTGTTTGGCGCCAAGGCCTCTCAAGGCTACAACACAGAGTACTCACATACCCAAAGTCCAAGGGCGGCGTAGGTGTTCCGGACTTTGAGCTGTACCACAAGGCTACATTGACAGCCCGAATCCTAGACTGGTTCCCCAGGCCATTACTCAAGGCCTCCTGCATGGTTGAACAGGATCTCTCCCCGGTTGACCTCCAAGCCCTCCTGTGGGGCTACAACCGAGAATACCGGCGTCTCTCTGGCCTACCCCGCTGACCTCGGCCTCTCTGTGTTTGTGGTACAGATGGGGCGTAGTTGCTCTAGTATCATCCGATCCTTCCCCTCTATTACCCCTATTCGACAACCCGGCCCTACCCCAGAGCGTTGGAGCTCCGGCCATTGGCTCCTTCACACGCTCCTCCCACTGATACCAATGATGGGGTACTATTCCTCCCACGGACACCAATGATGGGGCACTATTCCTCCCACTGACACCAATGATGGGGCACTATTCCTCCCACTGACACCAATGATGGGGCACTATTCCTCCCACTGACACCAATGATGGGGCACTATTCCTACTTATAACAATTTTATAGACAAATTATACTATTTACAGTTGCGCGGGGGGGGCGCGAAATGTTTTCTTCTTCCTAGGGGGGGCATGACAGAAAATAATTGAGAAGCACTGGTCTAGGCTAACCTGCTTAAAATGCTTAAGAAACCAAGCCCTCCCTCAATCTTTTGTTTCAAATTAACCACTCCCCTTGTCACCTCCCAGTGTAGCAAGCTAGTAACTTGTTACTGTTCAGTCACAGCTAGGCTAATTAACATGACTGACAAGGACACTCTACCGGGAGTAACTGAGATCTTATGTTATATATACAATTTAAACTCTGACTCATTATATAAAATCACAACAAGGTATACATTACATAGCTATTCTAAAGAAAATATAAAACTAGACTAAGCCTTCCGTAATTATTCAACCCAGACACACATACCGTATTTTTCGCTCCATAAGACGCACTTTTTCCCCCCAAAAAAGGGGGGAAAATGTCAGTGCGTCTTATGGAGCGAATGTAAAGCGGCCGGTCCGGTATTTCTGCCGCCACCATGTCAGAATATCGGGCCGGCTGCTCAGCTCTTCTCTCTTGCAGGACCTTACCTGTTCCTCGCTCCAGCGCTGCAGTCTTCCCGCGGCGGCTTCTGTGACAGCCGGGTGCCCACTGCGCATGCGCGAGAAGCACCGCACTGTGTGAATGGTCCGGTGTCTTCTGGGACACATGACAGGTCCCAGAAGGCTCCGGGCCATTCACAAAGCGCAGTGGGCACCCGGCTGTCACAGAAGCCACCGCGGGAAAAAGGAAGGACAACTCCGCGGAAGTGGGAGCGGGTACCTGTCAAATTCAGGTACCCGCTCCCCCTCCCTCCCCAAAGGTACGCAGTCTCTGGTCATCCCCTGCACTGTCTGCAGTCTCTGGTCTTCTGTACTATGTCCACAGTCTCTGGTCATCCCTTGTACTGTCTGCAGTCTCTGGTCTTCTGTACTATGTCCACAGTCTCTGGTCATTCCCTGTACTATGTCCGCAGTCTCCGGTCATCTCCTGTACTGTGTCCGCAATCTCCGGTCATCTCCTGTACTGTGTCCGCAGTCTCCGGTCATCTCCTGTACTGTGTCCGCAGTCTCCGGTCATCTCCTGTACGGTGTCCGCAGTCTCTGGTCATCTCCTGTACTGTGTCCGCAGTCTCTGGCCATCTCCTGTACTGTGTCCGCAGTCTCTGGCCATCTCCTGTACTGTGTCTGCAGTCTCTGGCCATCTCCTGTACTGTGTCCGCAGTCTCTGGCCATCTCCTGTACTGTGTCCGCAGTCTCTGGCCATCTCCTGTACTGTGTCTGCAGTCTCTGGCCATCTCCTGTACTGTGTCTGCAGTCTCTGGCCATCTCCTGTACTGTGTCCGCAGTCTCCGGTCATCTCCTGTACTGTGTCCGCAGTCTCCGGTCATCTCCTGTACTGTGTCCGCAGTCTCCGGTCATCTCCTGTACTGTGTCCGCAGTCTCCGGTCATCTCCTGTACTGTGTCCGCAGTCTCCGGTCATCTTCTGTACTGTGTCCGCAGTCTCCGGTCATCTCCTGTACTGTGTCCGCAGTCTCCGGTCATCTCCTGTACTGTGTCCGCAGTCTCTGGTCATCCCCTGTACTGTGTCCGCAGTCTCTGGTCATCCCCTGTACTGTGTCCGCAGTCTCTGGTCATCCCCTGTACTGTGTCCGCAGTCTCTGGTCATCCCCTGTACTGTGTCCGCAGTCTCTGGTCATCCCCTGTACTGTGTCCGCAGTCTCTGGTCATCCCCTGTACTGTGTCCGCAGTCTCTGGTCATCCCCTGTACTGTGTCCGCAGTCTCTGGTCATCCCCTGTACTGTGTCCGCAGTCTCTGGTCATCCCCTGTACTGTGTCCGCAGTCTCTGGTCATCCCCTGTACTGTGTCCGCAGTCTCTGGTCATCCCCTGTACTGTGTCCGCAGTCTCTGGTCATCCCCTGTACTGTGTCCGCAGTCTCTGGTCATCCCCTGTACTGTGTCCGCAGTCTCTGGTCATCCCCTGTACTGTGTCCGCAGTCTCTGGTCATCCCCTGTACTGTGTCCGCAGTCTCTGGTCATCCCCTGTACTGTGTCCGCAGTCTCTGGTCATCCCCTGTACTGTGTCCGCAGTCTCTGGTCATCCCCTGTACTGTGTCCGCAGTCTCTGGTCATCCCCTGTACTGTGTCCGCAGTCTCTGGTCATCCCCTGTACTGTGTCCGCAGTCTCTGGTCATCCCCTGTACTGTGTCCGCAGTCTCTGGTCATCCCCTGTACTGTGTCCGCAGTCTCTGGTCATCCCCTGTACTGTGTCCGCAGTCTCTGGTCATCCCCTGTCCTGTGTCCGCAGTCTCTGGTCATCCCCTGTACTGTGTCCGCAGTCTCTGGTCATCCCCTGTCCTGTGTCCGCAGTCTCTGGTCATCCCCTGTCCTGTGTCCGCAGTCTCTGGTCATCCCCTGTCCTGTGTCCGCAGTCTCTGGTCATCCCCTGTCCTGTGTCCGCAGTCTCTGGTCATCCCCTGTCCTGTGTCCGCAGTCTCTGGTCATCCCCTGTACTGTGTCCGCAGTCTCTGGTCATCCCCTGTACTGTGACTGCAGTCCATTGGTTCAGAATATTTTTTTCTTGTTTTTCTCCTCTAAAACCTAGGTGCGTCTTATGGAGCGAAAAATACGGTGATTTACATCTGTTACTACTCAGTTCAAAACCTTCCATTCACATCCAAATAGAGGGTATATTATATTGTATATATCCTGGCCAGGAACTTACTAGAGACCGAATTAAAATTTAGATATTAAATATTATTACATTCCCCTCTGAAATATGAAAAATCATATTTTAATATATATATATCATACAGCTTTTATTTTATTTTTTACCAAAAAAAACGTTTATTGAGAAAGTGCATAATACAAAAGAAATGCGAATGATGGTCATATACAACATTTGGCAATGCATACCGGGAAAAAGTAGGAATATTTTTACAAAGAACCACATATGGAACATGGTTGTGCCAGTCCACGACGGGGTAAGTCTGTAATACTCAGGCAGTATAGTAGTGCGCATGGGAATGTTATCGCATCGGACCTCCTTAGTATGTAATTCTCATTGCAGCGCCGCAGAAGGAGGCAGGGTAGATGCAGCACAACCGTTGAGGACGAAGCTAGTGTTTTACTGGACTGATGGTGCCTGTAAGTAAGCTTAGATTGTTGTGAGGGTCGCTAATGTAAATAGGGTAAGTATGACAATGGCATGCCTAATGTTCTCTAAAGAGGAACCCAGTGGTTGACTGGGCGTGTAACAGGAAGGTAAGACGAAAGAAAAGAACAAGAAAAGAGAGGGAGAGAAAAAAAAAAGGGGGGGGGGGAACTGGGTTTGTATTGCCGTCAACACCAAGGGTCTTCTATGGGTGGATTTGAGCATAAGTCTATTAACCGGAGCAGGTAGGTGGGGATAGAGCCCTGAAGGTGAGGAAGTCGCCTATCGTATGATCTAAAGTGTGGAGTAACATACAATGGAGGTTAGTATTCAATCAGGCGTGTTGGTTGGATGGTCCATAAAGGACCGGTACGTAGGAGTGGTTTTAAAGTGAGTCCAGCAGGCCCAAGTATGGGAGAATTTAGTGGGGGAATCGAGTGCAGTCGCAATCAGTTCTTCCATTTCTGCAATTTTACCCACACGGATCAGCCAATCGCGTATGGAGGGAGGGCGGGTGGAGCCCCAAAGAGTGGGAAGACAGAGTCTGGCTGCGTTGACCATATGCATGGCTAAAGATTTGAGGTATTGTCCCCTGGGCAGGGAGGAGTGATGGAGAAGAAACTGCTCTGGAGAGAAAGCTAGGGACAAGGTGGTCACAGACACTACAAGCCTGTGGACCTCCTGCCAAAATGGTTGGATACTGGGACAAGACCACCAAATGTGGAGAAAGGACCCATCTGAAGTTCCATATCTCCAACAGCTGTTGGGGATGGAAGGGTTGAAACGAGAGATTCTCAACGGGGTTCGGTACCATCTCGAAGCCAGTTTATAACCATTTTCCTGAGTCGAGACATTGAGGGAGCATTTATGAGTATGCATGAATATTAGGTCCCAGTCGGCGTCCGCAAAGCTGTTTCCCAGGTCTCTGTTCCAAGCACGGCAGGAGGGTAAAGAATTATAATCCCTACTCTCAACAAGGAGAGGGTAAATCTCCGAGATCAAATGTTTGCGCGGTTCAGCTCTAGAGCATAGGGATTCAAAAGGAGTGAGGGGACGAGTCGAGTTATGGAACAGTTTGTGTGAGAGCAAGAAGTGTCTTATCTGCAGATAGGCCCAGAAAGGAAAATCTCGGCTATCTAGGCTATCAAGCAGTTCGCGGAACGATTTTACTTTGCCATCGCGGATAAAGTGTTTAACCAAAATCTGGTCATGTGGCCATTGCTCAGATAGGAATGACTTGTGCATGCCTGGGGGGAAGTCAGGATTGAGACGAATGGAGGTTAAGGAGTTCAGTGACTCAGAGATAGATGCCGTTTTACAGTTCAGGTGGAGAATATTTAAGCTGGGCCCCACTAAAGGGAGGGTGAGGAGCTCTTGAGGTGTATGCTTCGGCAGGAACCATGGAATCGATGTCAGTGGTGAGGGTGAGAAGGCATTTTCTAGGCGGACCCAATCTTTAGAGGTAGAATGAACATGCCAGTCCACTATGCGTGTAAGGTGACATGCCCAGTAGTACCGGTGAAGGTCAGGGAGCCCAATTCCACCTCTAAGTTTAGGGAGAGTCAGTTGAGAAAAAGCAATACGCGGATGCTTATGGTTCCATAGGAATTGTGAGCAGAATTTTTTACAAGATGTAAAAAAAAGCAACAGGTATGTGGATTGGCAGCGTTTGAAAAAGATAGAGGAGGCGTGGGAGTATGTTCATTTTGATTATTGCTGCCCTTCCAAACCAAGAGAAACAAGGACGATGCCATTTATGGAGGTCCTCTTGGAGAGAACGGAGAGCGGGAAGGAAGTTTTTTGCATAAAGGTCATCGAGGTTGCGGGTAAGTTGTACACCGAGATATGAAAGGGAATCCTTTTCCCAACGAAATGGGAAATGAGATTCACAGAAAGAGACGAATTCTGGGGGCAGGGATATGTTCAGGGCGAAAGATTTGGAGAAGTTGATTTTAAAGTTTGACAAGAATCGAAAGAGGGCAAAATCTTTTAACAGATTAGGCAAAGTGGTGTGCGGAACAGCAAGGAAGAGAAGGATGTCGTCCGCGTAAGCAGCGAGCTTGTATTCCTTGTCCAATACCCTGACCCCTTTGATGTCGGAGTTCGAGCGGATTTTGCGTAATAGGGGCTCAAGGGATAGGACAAACAAGAGTGGGGAAAGGGGGCAACCCTGACGTGTTCCGTTTCCTAAGTAAAAAGAGTTTGACAGATGTCCATTGACCCGGTTTCGAGCGGTGGGGCCTGTGTACAGGGTCATGATGAAGTTGAGCATCTTCTCACCCAAACCCAGTGACACCAGAGACGCTTGCAGATAGTCCCATGCAATTCTTTCAAAGGCCTTCTCTGCATCGAGGGAAAGGAAAAAACCGGAAGTGTTAGATTTGCCTAGATTTGCCTTAATGGTATTGTCCCTTGCTTCCCTTCCCGGTATGAATCCAACCTGATCTAAATTGATCAAGGAGGGAAGCAGGGGGAGAAGTCTATTAGCCAGGATCTTCGCAAATAACTTAATGTCCACGTTCAGCAGGGAGATGGGTCTGTAGTTGGATACCTGCGTGTTATCTTTATCACCCTTGGGGATAACCGTTATGTGGGCCTCCAAAAGACGATGTTGAGGTAGGGGGGATTTGGAGAAAGTATTAAACGCCAAAAGAAAGGGGGTACCTAAGATATCCAAGAAGGATTTATAATAGGCTGCGGAGAAGCCGTCGGGACCTGGACTCTTACCAGGTTTTGTCTGCTTCAAAGCACACTGCAGCTCATTCAGGGTCAGATCCGCTTCCAGAGAGTTGGCCAAGTCTTCTGAGAGAGCCGACGGACCGTGGAGCTGGAGAAATTCAGAAGTCAAAGAGGCCCTGGATTCGTCAGTGTGCGTAGGTGGGCGTTCAGGAGGAAGGTTGTATAAGGATCTATAAAAATGTTCAAAATGGGCAGCAATATCAGGATTAGATGTGGCCATGGTGCCATCGGGACCTCTAATTTTATGTACCGTCATACTGGATCGTTTCTCGCGGAGAGCTCTGGCAAGGAACTTTCCGCTCTTGTTAGCAAATTCATAGTATAGTTTTTGAGAGAGAATGAACCGTTTCTTAACCACCTTCCCCAATTCTGTAAGAAGCTGTGAACGTGTACACGTAAGTTTGGATAGGGTCGACGCAGCCAGAGACCGCTTATGTGCTCTCTCTAATGAATGGATCTTATCTGTGAGGCGTCTCAAACGCTCTTGTCTATCTCTTTTACACTTCGACGCAGCTGCTATGAGGACGCCCCGAATGACACACTTATGAGCCTCCCTCTGCGTGAGTGGGGAGGTATCAGGGGAGCAATTGAATGAAAAGTATTCAACCAGATTGGTGCGGATCTCTTGTTCGATTGCAGGGTCTGCAAGAAGGGAGGCGTCTAGGCGCCAATTTTTCGAGCGTGTGTAGGTATTTGGGAACCGTAAAGTCATGGTAATGGGATGGTGATCGGAAAGAACCATCGGTTCTATAGAAGCGGCATGGAGTAGCGGGAGATCTGATTGCGACAGAAAAAGATAGTCTATCCTGGAGTACTTATTATGTGGTGCGTAATAAAATGTGTAATCTTTCACCGTGGGGTAGAGAGTTCTCCAGGAGTCGTGCAGTTGTAAGTGTTGTAATTGTATGTTTATTTGTTTGAGGGCCTTAAACGGTAAAAAGGAGCTTCCGGAGGAGGAGTCTAGTAGAGGATTTAGTGGGACATTCAAATCGCCCCCTAAGATCAGAACACCTGAATGGAAAGCAGCTAGGGTGGTAGTTATTGAGCACGTGAAAGAGACCTGCTTGGTATTAGGGGCGTACACATTAGCAAATGTGACGGGTCTATTGGCGAATGAACCCTTAATGAATAAGTACCTGCCTTCAGGATCAGCAAGGGAGTCTGACATAGTAAAAGGAAGATGTCTAGCGAGTAAAATAGCTACCCCTTTCGACTTGGCCAGAGGGTTAGTGGCATGGTGGACTATGGGAAAGTGGAAATTAAAAAGCTTGGGAATAGAGTCCTGACGAAAGTGCGTCTCTTGAAGGAAGACTACATCTGCCTTTTGTTTATGCAGATAGGAGAGCAACATGGAGCGCTTTTCAGGTGTGTTCAGACCCTTGGTGTTGAGTGAGAGGATTTTCAGGGACCTTGGTCTCAAGACTGAGGTGGGGGACGGCATGTTTACCAATCAGTATTGCGAGTTTCCAAAGATGCAGCGCCCCGGGGGAAGGGTGAAGGGAGAAAAAAAAAAAAAAAGGGCCGAGAAGATAGTAAGAGTAAACGGCTAGAGGAAGAGACCTGCTATGCCACGTGAGAGAGGAAGAGAAACCAGAAAAGAAAAAGACAGAAAGAGAAAAGAAGAGGGGAGGAGCACGTAGAAGAGAAGGAGACGAACAGTATGAGGCAAGCAAAGAGAAAAGGGAGAGTCGAGATAGTGAAGATAGCCGTAAAAATATTCAGTAAGAGCTCGCAGAGCCTACTGTGTTGGGAACGAGGTAGACGACGAAACGAGAATAGAACCACCGCCGGCCGGAAACCACCGTGAGATGTGTAAAAATTTGTTTATAAGAGTGGGATTTGAAGAGGGAGGAGTCTACAGAGACCCATATTGCAGAATAAGCTTGGGGTACGATATGTAGCGCAGGGCCCCAGCCCTCACTGTAGAGTAGCAGGGCACATAAGAGGGAAAAAAAAAAAAATTTGGCGTCAAATACAGCTGCATGGGTAGGGGCGGGGGTACAGTATGAGTGAGTTAAAGCCAATCTGAGGCTACCTTAATCATAAATGTGCCTAGAGTGTCAGGGTTTAGAGGCCACAACTACTTGTGAGCCATCAGGTAATTTTGAGACATTTGGCAGGCAATTAAGGGGGAAAAGGCAATATGCGGAATTGTAGGAGGCCCTATGAGTATTACAAGCATCCCCTTACATGAAACATAGTATCAACAGGACAACATGTGCAATAACAGTTAAAGCAATGCAAAAACAGAAAAAACAGCGTTGAGTCCCAAGCATCGTGCAAAAAGTCTGGGCTACCCCAGGATCAGCGCCAATCAGTATGTCTCATAGAGTAGAAAGGCTAAGTGTCAAAAATCAAAGCAAGGATAAACCGCCTACAGCCCCTACGGCGACAACAGGGACGAGCATCACCTCTCACGCACTAGGGAGATCGGGGAGGTCACAGGGGTATGGGGAAAGCAGGTCCCGTGGAAGCATTGACAGTGTGGGCAACCCCTGGATCGTACTCTCATCCGGATCAAGAGACGGGGACCGGCCAGTAAACAGAGGCACGTCCAGATGGGACAGCTTAGTAGGAGGCGGGGAGAGGTGGTGTTCGCCCGCCAAGCCAAAAACAAAACAAAAAAGAAAAAAAAAAAAACCCCATCTGTGGCATCCCCCTATAAGTCCCAGCTTCCTCCCCGCACACAACCCCCCCTCCCTCCCAGGCCCCCAGCACACCCCCAAATGTATCATATACTGTACTAAGTCTGTCAGGGTCTCCGAGGACACCGATTAAGCAGAGCGTGTCGGGAGGGGCAGCAGAGAAGCAGAGGTCATCTGGATACTTCCACGGAGAAACAGGTCTTCTTCCAATATAGCGGGAGGAGGCTCTGGGGGAACAAAAAGGACAGGGACAATGGAAGACAGACGACTCAGAGGCCCACATTAGATTGGAGTGCGTGGGGGTCTAGCTCATAGGGCAAGTCGGCGCGAGGTCTGTTGGCTAAACCGGGATGCTGAATGTCGACAGAGAAGAGAGAGCTGAAGATTAGGTCATCTGTCCAGGAGGAGGAGCCATTCGTATTATGTATAGATCTCTTCTGACCATGGCGTAGAGATGATCAATAGGGGGCTCACAGAAATCAACCATTCGTTAGTTGCGGAGCAGACCTCTGGGGCATTGATTCCCTTTTGGGAGGTCAGATAGTGAAATGAAAATAATGAAGGTCCACTGATCATTGCGTGGGAGAGCGAGGAATCGCCGGAACTCATGTGGAAAAATGGTTTAGAAACATGAGGATAACAGTAAAACTGCAGGCACCTGGTAAAAAATGCGCATGAGTTGCAGGAGTAGATGAGGATTAGGTAGGATTAGGTCTCGTGCCGTGACTTTCTATGCGCAGGCGAGGCCGTAGGGCTAGGGGCAGCCGCAGTACCCCCTGTGGGGTGTCTTGGAGGAGTCGACGGGACTGTCCGACGTCTACGATGGGAATGGCCTTGCCAATCCATTGCGTCTTCCGCAGATCCCGCGTCCAGGGCCGGCTGCAGTCTCAAGAGTCCGTACCAATCTGGCAGGTCTATCGGTGGGATGTTCAAAGAGGAACAGAAAGACGGTAGATCTTCGGGGTTTCGCAAGTTAAAGGTATGACCACCAGCCTGTACTGAAAGGCAAAAGGGAAATCTCCACCTATAGGACAGATTTCGGGAGCGAAGCGTGTCTAGTAATGGACGCAGAGCTCGCCTTTGGCGTAAGGTCATGCTGGATAAGTCCTGGTACAGTTGTATTTCCGCCCCTTTGTAAGTTAGATGTCTTCTGTCCCTTGCACATCTGAGGATATCCTCCTTGATCGGGAAGCTGACAATGCAGCATACAACATCCCTGGGTGGGTCCACGTCACCCCCCCTAGGTCGGATGGCCCTATGTACACGCTCGATGTCAATTGGAGTTGCTGGCGGGTGGCCTAAGAGGTCATTAAAGATGGTAGTTACTGCCTTAGGAATGTCAGTGGCTTCCACGGATTCCGGCATGCCACGGATTCTGATATTGTGTCTACGGCCACGGTTGTCTAGATCCTCGATATGCTTGTAAAAATCCCGGATAGTCGAGGTGTGAGACTCTGACTGTCGCTGTAAATATACTATGGCGGTCTTATTTTGCCTAGCGGCTATCTCTACTTGATTCATTCTGGACCCCATAGCGCGGATATCCTCGCGCAGGTCGTTAAGGGCAGTGGTCAGTGTAGTGGTTAGTGTGACCTTAATGTCTGCAGCCACAGCTTGTTAAGTCCCTTAATGAGAGGGACTGTGTGGCAGATGAGATATCATGTTGTGGCACTGTATCCTGGCCAGCGTGTGTCTCAGTGCAGTGAGAGCAGCCTGTGTCCTCGGCTGCAGAGGGAGGGGGAGAGGGGGACGGAGAGAGAGAGGGAGAAGGCTGCGGCCCTGCTCTCTGCTGGTGGGAGCTGAACAGCTCCTTTATGTTCCTCCCAGTGGTGCTAGGGCCCCTTGGGGACCGGGACCGTGCGCCGGAGGGCATCCTGTCTGGTTTCCCCATAACGAAGGGGCACTGTCTCACCCGGCTCCTCTGTGCGGTGTGGTGGATCGGTCCGGCCGGCGGGAGCTCCGGATTCAAGCAGCCACGTTCGTCGGCGGCTAGCCACGCCCCCGCTTTTATATCACATACACACAGGTTTTGATTTAATAATTTCAAATGCATCATTTGTAACTGAGCCAACAAAACCAGAAAGTATTTTTCTCTTAAGTATATTTTGTAATAAATCATCTCCTTTCCTAATTTCACTTCTAATTCGCTTATAAAAACTTCTCATTTTACACATCAAACATAATTGAAATATAATACATAATATGCTAATGATAAAAATAATTATTATAGGATGTAATAAAATATTTCCTGCTGCAGATGCAACTGAAGTTTTTCCCCACATTGATACAATACGTTTAAATTTTGACCACCAAAGGTGACCTGAAAATTCAGACCATTCATGTTCTATTTCTTGCAAGTTCCCTTGTTCATGTTTAAATAATATTTCTGCCTTTTGAAGTTCATCTGATAAAAGCTATCAGTAAACCTTTATCTTTTTGAATAACATTTGCCCAATCTCTCCAAGGGAATTCATCCACATGATATATTGTACTGTATAGGAAGAGCACTTGCATTTTTCATAAGTATGTTTGTCAAATTCATTCTCATCCCATTTACACTTATTGCTAAAATATCTCCTTCTATACAGAACAAACCTCAACTTAATTTTTCTGTATGCGTACAAGAAGAGAAGAAAGATTTAACCCTTACTGAGTTTGACATAACTTGGAAACAAACTTTCTTTTTATCTACAATTGAAATTAACTCAGAAGTGGTTTTAACCTTTTCTATCCTTGCTGAACATAAAGTATGGTTATGGTAACAAGAATGAAATATACCTTTGTCTTGATTAGGTTGACAAATTTAGACTGAAATTGTAAACATGAAGACAGATCTAATTGCATTTAATGAAAATAATTTAGCGTTAGAACAAAGTCTGTATATTATAGTTGATGATATAGTAACTGTGTGTTGCTAACAGGTAATCCCCAAGACAGTGATTGGAAACAACATTTGTTCCTTTCCTGCTACAGGAATCATTGAACTATAACATATGTTCTGATAACATCCTATCCATTTATTTACCCACCGATGTGTATGGTTTATGGTATATACATACACTCTGGGTACATTTTGTACAATACCTAGAGGAGTTATTCCACTTTGAAAGGCTTGAGCTGCTATTTTAAAATTTGTGGAATATTCCATCTGGATTTCTAAACATGCTCTGGCTATATGGGAATGCTGTTCACTTGTCATTAAATTAAGAGTAATATTCTGTAAATGTAATATAGATGGACCCATAATATTGGCTGTTTTATTCACCATATTTTCCAGTATCTGATTTAAGTTTCTTTGCACTTTAATGCTATTGCTTCCCACTAAACTAGCTGTCTCAAGATCAGATTTTAATGTACTAATGTCCATACTATTTGTAATACTTCCAATAGTACCAACTCCTCCTAAAATACCTTCAACTATACCACGCTTATTCCTGTGAAAATTCTTAATATTCGTTCCAAACCATCTTTCAATACCTAATTCCATATTAACCAGATGTTCTTGAAATTGTGGAAACCTTGTTGAGATTTTCCATTCTGAAATATTGAAGTTCCACAATATAATAACAAACTTTCCTTCTCTCAAAAGGAGTCTGGTTTGGAAATGATTAATTTGGAAAGGACTAGCTGGAATAAATTTCTTATCTGTGCACTGTGTTTTTTTTTTAGGGGATATTACAATTACATTTGTATTCACACATTTCATTTTCTATTGATATACAGCATTCATATATACCTGTGTCATTAATAGATATAGTGTTTTGATAATGCACACATTTATCATTCTCCCAGTTAAAATTACCAAAAATACGTTTATGGATAATATCCGTTTTATAGTGATGAAAACTTCCCAAAAGCTCACTATTTCTTATCCAAGTTAATAATGAATTTTGAGGTAGGTGTATTTGTGTACTACACATCAAATTCAGATTATCCTTTCCTTCTATGAGTCTTAAAGATTGAGGAGATATTTTTATCTCTGGGACAATCAACTCTACCACAGTAACAATTACTTTGACTTTAGTTTGAACCAAAGATCTTGCTACTTGGAAATCCCATATTTTAACTATGTCCTCTTTTTCATTCCCATTTATATTCAGATGTTTGGGATCAAGAAATTGTGAATAACTTTGTAATTGATACCAAATATCTGTTTTAGAACTTCCTATTTTCCCAGAATTTAACATGTCTATTGTAATATCTCCTGACCAAATAGTAGGCTCATTTCCTTTTAAAACTATTACCCAGAATCCCATATCTGATAAATTACATTCAAAGGTACTAGTTTCGTTATTGATTATACAAGATCCTTGCATTTTAACAAATTTTGATTTAGACTCTATTTTAGCTCTTCAATATCATTACTATGCATGAAATACAATTCCAAGTTCTTCCTTAGCCCATGCACACCTATCCTAACAAGTCTTCAGCTGTATTAATGTCACTGTCCTTTGGAAAAAATCTTTTATTCCTAATAAGTGTAATGTCTTTCTTATGTAGGGCTTCAATCTTGTTAACTTCTGCATTGCTGGAACAGTTTATGATGTATATTACCAATGATGTAATTGTCACTAGAGAAAAGATCAATCCTGTGATAAGTCTTTCCTTTTTACTGTTTTGATTTTCTTTGTTCTTTTGTTGTAATTTTTACTTTTTTCTGGAATCTGCGATTCTTTTTCTTTTCCAGATTTTTGAAATCCATTTCTGTAAAAGAAATGCAGTATCATTATCTCTGTATAAACAATTTACATTGGTCAGTGTGTACCCACATTTTTTGTTGTCTGAGGATTTTTCACTGAATTTAGAGGTCTTTGAACTTTACTCATTACTCCTTGAACATCCAAAATATCAAACGGACCTTCCCAATTGCTTTGCCATGGTCCAGTTTTTCTGAAAGTTTTTATCATTACTTGTCCTCCTTTTTCAAACTTTGAAGAATGTGGAGGAACCATTTTTTGCATGTGAGTAGCTGCATGTGGTACAATGGTGTTCAGATTGTCTTGCAACATCTGTAACCACTTTGTTTTTTCTATTGCCTCTTTGCGGTGTAGACAAAAAAGGTTCATGGGGTAACACAAGCGGCGTTTTCCTTCCTGTCATTAACTCAGAAGGAGAATACTGTGTTTCAGAAGATGTTGTACTTCTGACACTCATCAGAACCAATGGTACAGCATCAACCCAAGTATTTCCTCTGTCCAATAACATTTTTGCAATTCTTGATTTGACAGTCCAATTCATTCTTTCCACAATACCTGCAGATTGTGGATGATATGGCATATGAAATCTCTGTTGTATACCCAAGATTTTACACATTGCCTGCATGATTTTACCTGTGAAATGGGTTCCTCTGTCACTACTGAGGTTTGTTGATATACCCCAGACTGGAAAAGCATGATTAATTAGCATTTTAGCAGTTGTTAATGCATCATCTTTGTGAACAGGCAAAATTTCAATCCATTTTGAGAAAACATCAACTACAACTAAAGCATACAGTTGCAAGAAAAAGTATGTGAACCCCTTGGGATTACGTGGAGTTTTGCATGAATGGGGCATAAAATGTGCTCTGAACGTCATCTAAGTGACAACAATAGAAGAACACAGTCTGCTGAACATAATACTACACAAACATTAGATGTTGCCATGGTTTAATTGCACATAACATGTAAACATTCACAGTGCAGGGAGGAAAAAGTATGTGAGGCCTTGGCTTAATCACTTCTCCCAGAGCTAATTGGAGCCAGGAGTGAGCCAACCTTGACTCCAATCAGTGTGATGATATTGGATGTGTTGCTGACAGCTGTCCTGCCCTTAAAAAACACACACCTGTTTTGGGTTTACTGGCAGAGCTGACGGGAGAGAACTGTATTGTTTACATTCAGTTCTCTCTCTCTGTCGGTAGTCCTGCTTGATCACCGGGTGCCGGCGAGTAATCACTGGCTGGGACTCGGTGATTGACAGCCGAGGCCGCGAATAGCGGCGCTGGTAGGGCATGCGCTGCTCGCGTGCCTTCTACCCTGCAATACAAAATCACGTGTGTATATGTATGTATGTATGTGTGTGTGTGTGTGTGTATATATATATATGTATGTATGTGTATATATATATATATATATATATATGATTTTACGCACCCCTGCCGCCTTGTAGCAGTATATCTGCTATATGGCAGCGGGAAAGTTAATCAGAGCTGAATTGCCAAGTACTGGGACAGGGGAGGTCCTGGCAACAGGGCAGAAAGACTGGATGTGTAACAGTAAATAAATAAATACGTAACCTCATAAATCCCACCAAAAAGTCACACTTTCTCCCTAGAAAGTACAATATAATAAAAAACCTTTTTGTGTAAAATTTAAATACATTAAATAAAATAATATGAAATTATCACCCAATACAATCATAAAATGTCCAATTCAAATATTTTCAAACTAAATGTGTCCAACAAAATCCAAAAAGTCCAAATTCCAAGCTTCCATCCAATACGAAGGATAATAATCCTAATTTTCAACGAAACACCTCAAAACAAAGAAATAAACTATAGTGCATTACCCTTAAATAAATCCCTTCAGATGAAGTCCGGAAGTGACGAAACGCGTTAGTGGATGTGACGTCAAGACGCACGCACGCTAACCGGAAGTGACGCAATGGCCATTTTGTTGGTTTGAAACATATAGTTTTCAGCCATTGAATACTGATATATGAGACAAACACTGAAAGAGCTGGAAGTTCCTGTTTTCAGATGTAAGTTGCTATTAAATTCATTTCCATGCCTTGGTGATCAGTCTAAAAGAGTCGTCTTATCTTTGTGAGGACCTTGGAAATTTAATCCCAGAATTGAAGAAATGAGAAGAGTTTTTGAATCCATAATGCATACAAATACTTATAGAGGCTAATAGTATTTAGCACTACTGTTTGCTGGGTCGCAGAGTGTACACAGTGTTGGAATGTTCACGGAGTGTTCACAATTTGTGTATTATATATAAATATATATAATCTTTTTTTTTTTTTTTTTTTTGTGTTTTGCACATTTTTGAATGGTTTGTGATTTGCACAAATTAGAGTATTATTATTTATTTAAGGGTAATGCACTATAGTTTATTTCTTTGTTTTGAGGTGTTTCGTTGAAAATTAGGATTATTATCCTTCGTATTGGATGGAAGCTTGGAATTTGGACTTTTTGGATTTTGTTGGACACATTTAGTTTGAAAATATTTGAATTGGACATTTTATGATTGTATTGGGTGATAATTTCATATTTTATTTAATTGTATTTAAATTTTACACAAAAAGGTTTTTTATTATATTATGGATGTGTAGCACACACCCTTTGAACAATGATGAAATTTTTTAGGGTGTGACTAACATGTCCAGAATTTGCAACTGGCTAGAGTGTCCTATGTATACATCTGCTCCAAAGAAACAACCAAAAAGGTAAGAAATATTACCGTATTTTTCGCTCCATAAGACGCACCTGACCATAAGACGCACCTAGGTTTTAGAGGTGAAAAACAAGAAAAAAAAAATATTCTGAACCAATGGACTGCAGACACAGTACAGGGGATGACCAGAGACTGCGGACACAGTACAGGGGATGACCAGAGACTGCGGACATAGTACAGGAGATGACCAGAGACTGCGGACAAAGTACAGGGGATGACCAAGAGACTGCGGACATAGTACAGGGGATGACCAAGAGACTGCGGACATAGTACAGGGGATGACCAGAGACTGCAGACATAGTACAGGGGATGACCAGAGACTGCGGACACAGTGCAGGAGATGACCAGAGACTGCGGACACAGTGCAGGAGATGACCAGAGACTGCGGACACAGTGCAGGAGATGACCAGAGACTGCGGACACAGTGCAGGAGATGACCAGAGACTGCGGACACAGTGCAGGAGATGACCAGAGACTGCGGACACAGTGCAGGAGATGACCAGAGACTGCGGACACAGTGCAGGAGATGACCAGAGACTGCGGACACAGTGCAGGAGATGACCAGAGACTGCGGACACAGTGCAGGAGATGACCAGAGACTGCGGACACAGTGCAGGAGATGACCAGAGACTGCGGACACAGTGCAGGAGATGACCAGAGACTGCGGACACAGTGCAGGAGATGACCAGAGACTGCGGACACAGTGCAGGAGATGACCAGAGACTGCGGACACAGTGCAGGAGATGACCAGAGACTGCGGACACAGTGCAGGAGATGACCAGAGACTGCGGACACAGTGCAGGAGATGACCAGAGACTGCGGACACAGTGCAGGAGATGACCAGAGACTGCGGACACAGTGCAGGAGATGACCAGAGACTGCGGACACAGTGCAGGAGATGACCAGAGACTGCGGACACAGTGCAGGAGATGACCAGAGACTGCGGACACAGTGCAGGAGATGACCAGAGACTGCGGACACAGTGCAGGAGATGACCAGAGACTGCGGACACAGTGCAGGAGATGACCAGAGACTGCGGACACAGTGCAGGAGATGACCAGAGACTGCGGACACAGTGCAGGAGATGACCAGAGACTGCGGACACAGTGCAGGAGATGACCAGAGACTGCGGACACAGTGCAGGAGATGACCAGAGACTGCGGACACAGTGCAGGAGATGACCAGAGACTGCGGACACAGTGCAGGAGATGACCAGAGACTGCGGACACAGTGCAGGAGATGACCAGAGACTGCGGACACAGTGCAGGAGATGACCAGAGACTGCGGACACAGTGCAGGAGATGACCAGAGACTGCTGACAGTGCAGGGAATGACCAGAGACTGCGGACAGTGAAGGGAAGGGGAGCAGGTACCTGAATTTGACAGGTACCCGCTCCCACTTCCGCGGAGTTGCCTTCCCTTTTCTTCCCGGGCAGGCTTCTGTGACAGCCGGGTTCCCACTGCGCATGTGCTAGAAGCGCTGCGCTTTGTGAATGGCCCGGCGCCTTCTGGGACCTTTCATGTGTCCCAGAAGACACCGGATCATTCACAAAGCGCAGCACATGTGCAGTGGGCACCCGGCTGTCACAGAAGCCAGCGCGGGAAGACTGTGCAGCGCTGGAGCGAGGAACAGGTAAGGCCCTGCAGGAGACAACAGCTAAGCGGCCGGCCCGGTATTCTGACATGGTGGCCGCAAAAATACCGGACTGGCCGCTTTATATTCGCTCCATAAGACGCACTAACATTTTCCCCCTTTTTGGGGGGGGAAAAAAGCGCGTCTTATGGAGCGAATAATACGGTATATATATTTTTTTTTTAGGTATGCTGTGCGAATTAGAACATTGTAGGGTTTCTCAAATTTAAATGCCAACGGTGAAATTACGCTTAAGAATTGTATTAAGTTGTGTCCGATTCTGTGGTTCATATTGCTGATCCTAAAGTGATACTTTTTTTTTTTTTTTTTTTTTTTTTTCATTGTGTTAATGTATGGTCATTGCTTCCCTGTTGGTTATATATTTTGTATTTTTTCTTTAAACCTTGTTTTGGTGTGCTACTCTGTCAGTGTACTTATTCCTGCTCTTGGCCCCTCTATGCCCTTGAGTTGCTCCCGGTCCAGTTTTCTTCCTGTTTAGAATGTTCAGACAAGTGTTACTCATCGTGCACTTAGCAGGGGCCCTTGTTCACTGCCACCACCTCAGCAGCTAATCCCTGCTTCTGGTGGGTTTATCCTTTGCTTCAAATTGCCGTTGTCTTGGGTTTACCCCTTTTTTTTTCTTTTGTCCTTACTCCATCAGGGCTGTGAGGAACTTGACTTGGCATGTTGGATATCCCTACTTTGTGGCTATGTTCTACCAAAGATGTACACTTTGATTGCATGGATGAATATCAACGATGTTTAGGAGTTGCATACAAACTAATCAATCTGAACAGAATGTTGCACAATGTAAACCACCCCACAAGACCATAAACTTTCACTTTTGCCAACTTCCACCAACATTACTGCAGATCAAATTCATTTTGTGGATAAGCCTCCTAATCACTGTATCACATTAAGTAGTAGAACGTCAGGCACTGCAAGCCTAACATTTTTATCAATACTGGTGGAACACATTGCAATGCCTGATCTTCCAGGTGCCTTCACTAGCAAAATGCTAGTGGGACTTACTCTCTGCGGTCATGATTAACATGGTTCTAAAGCCAGGACATTCTTTATCTTAATAGATTCCCTGCATTAAGGTAAAATTTCCCATTGGTTATATCACCCCCTTCACCTCCCTAAAATACTTACCTGAGTCCTATCTCGCTCCAGTACTGTACCGGAATGCAGTGGTGCTGCTGTTTCTTCCTCTCCTCACAAGACTTGGTGAGAACCATTGGCTCTTGCTGCTGTCAATCAAATCCTGTGAGGAAGGAGAGGGTGGGGCTCAGCCACAATGTGTGTGTCTAAAGACGCACACAGAGAAGTGGAGGCTAGAGTATCGATTGAAGACCTCAGATAAGGTGGTTTGGGGCTGCTCTGTGCAATGCCATTTGCACAGAGCAGGTAAGTATAACATGGTGGTTGTTTTAGGGAAAAAAATGTTTTTGCTTTAGAATGAGTTTAAAGAATAAGTTAATCTTTGTAACATGTTACAGTGCCATTTAGGGTGTAACGTGTTGCAGTACAGCACCTGCCTGCCCTTCACCCGTGACAGCAAACGGGAACTTCTCACTACACCCACTTCAATGTTACAATTTAAAAACAGTTTCTGTCCACACAGCCGTGTCAGAGTTTCCTGTGAATGAATCAACTACAAGTACCATCTGCCACCATGACAGATGCTTGTAGTTCTCACTCTCGTAGGTCATTGATTCTTCCTGCAGTTCGGCAACTGTCTGCTCACAAAAAGTGAACTTGTCCTTTAAAGTGGTTTTAAACCTCAGTTTTGAAATCTGAACAAAGCACATCTTTCTATACTGTGTCCAAAGAGCCTGATTTCTCTCTGCTGCGTCATTCCCCTTTTCTGAGATCTTTTCTGAACGCTTAGAGAAAAAAGGTGGTGGGGTAGGAGAGCTCCAGCGCACAGTCTGTAATTGACAGCCACAGCTGTGCTTGTTTGCTGTGTAGTGCGAGGAGGGGGTTTGCCCCTTCCTTTCAATCATTTTTAATGCAATCTGCTCCTACGTTCTTCTCTCCCTAGAGAGAGTTACACACACGCTCGATGACAGAGAGCAGGGTGAAAGGGAGAGTGAAGAGACAGGAAATAAAACTACAAAACCATAATAGAACACAAGTACGGATAGTTAATCCTTTCCCCTGCCTGACTCCAGCTTAGGCTGGTAAAATGACAGTTGGGTGTTGAAAAAAGGGCCATAGAGCAGTGATGGTGGTGATAACCAAGGCACAGGGTAACCGTGTATAAGGTCAGTAGAGCTCAAGCCAGGAACTGGCTCACTGGAGGCAGACTGTGGGGGGGAGAAAAAAATAACAAAGGAAGATGAAAGATTCCTGCTTGGGGAAAGCCATGCATGGGCAGGTTCGTCCTATATGCGGCTCTGCATATATGATGAGCCGCATTTCCAGTTTGCATGCTTTCGTCTACCATCCAGCCTCTTGTTAGGCCCAGCAGAACATAGATGTCTGCCCAACTCCAGGGCTACTCAGTCTTTCTGCACACACAAGACACAGCCATGCTCTCTGTTGCCTGCAGACACTCATTGTACCGCTGTCCAGCCCTTCGGCCAACAAACTGGCTCCTGATACAGCCAAATATTTCACATTTTGACTCATCAGTCCAAAGCACCTGCTGCCATTTTTCTGCACCCCAGTTCCTATGTTTTCATGCATAGTTAAGTCTGCTTTGAAATATTTTTGTGGGAAAGACCTTGCTGATACAGTATAGCTACCTTGTGTTTTCTTGCTGTGTTCAGTCTTTCTGTGATGTATGACCTGTAATATGAAATGGTCTTCCACAACCTCACCTTATTAGCAGAGTTTGGCTCTTCCTTTCTCTGTTTTAAGCCTGTTATACAGCTTAAATTGGTGATCATTAGCACTTGGTCTAGTTAGTTAATTATACACCTGACTCTAATCCTACAATATCTCTGACTTTGTGCAAGTGTAAGAATTGATGTTGGTTTAACTGCTTCCCGACCGCCCTATAGCAGATATACTGCTACAGGGCGGCACTGGTGCACATAGTCACGTATATATACATGATTTTTGCATTCAAGGCTGTCGATCACTGGGTTCAGGCCGGTGATTGGTCGCCGGCCCCTGGTGATTGCTGAGCATCGCTCATGGGGAGGAGAACTGTTTGTAAACAAAACATTTCTCCTCCCTGTCAGATCGTGCACACTGATTTGGATGGCTGTGCATAGCACAGCCATGCAAAGCAGTGTTCTTATAGTGAAACACACTGACACAGCACTATGTAAAACAGCAGACAGTTAACCCTTTGATCACTCCACATGTTAACCCCTTCCTGCCCAGTGTCAGTACAGTATCAGTGCTTTTTTTAAGCACTGATCACTGTATTGGTGTCACTGGGGATGTCAGTGACACCAAGTCAGTTCCCCCCAGTGTCAGAATGCCCACCGCAGCCTCTCTATAAGTCGCTGATCGCCGTCATTACTAGTAAAAAAAAGAAAAAAAAAAAAAAATCCCAGTATATGTACCGCCATTTGCAAACGTTATAACTTTCACATAAACCAATTCATTTACACATATTGGGATTTTTCGTTAGCAAAGACATGTAGCAGAATACATTTTGGCCTAAATTTATGATGAAATTTTATTTTTTTAAAACCATTCTTACTGGACATGTTTAATAGCAAAAAGTTAAAAATATATATATTTTTTTCCCCCTCAAAATTGGAGAACTTTTTTTTTTTTTTTTCTCAATAGCACAAAAAATAAAAACCACCGATGATCAATTACCACCAAAAGAAAGCTCAATTTGTGGGGAAAAAAAGGACATACATTTAATTTGGGTGCAGTGTTGCATGACTGCAATTGTCAGCGCTGTAACGCAAAAAATGGCCTGGTCAGGAATGGGGGGTAAATCCTCAGGAGGGCAAGTGGTTAAAGCCAAAGGGTTGTTGCACTAGATTTTGTTTTGATTTAGATTTTTCTGTTTGCTCACTTTGCATTTTGTAAATTGCTACAAATGAACAATTAAAATATATTTTTGAATGCATTATTACTTTACAGTATTTCTTCATTCCTGCCTAAACTATTGCACAGTACTGTACATCCCCAACATGGGCTATTGCCAGGCAGATTTTCTCAGCCAGCCGCGTCTGGATCAGGGAGAGTTGTCTCTGCACCCAGACATATTTCAGGACTTGTGTCACAGGCTGGAGACACTGATTGTGAGCCTCTTGGCCTTCAGATTCACCAACAAACTGGACAGGTTTGTATCCAGGTTGATGGGATTACTTGCGGAAGAAGTGGATGTCCTAGAGGCACCTTGAGATCATTACATCCTGATCTATACCTTTGCTCCACTGAAGCTTCTTCACCTGCTTTGCAAGATTGAGATAAGCGTTCTGGTGGCTTTCATACAGTTGAGTGTTGTATGTGATCTCCAGCTTTTACCACTACCTTTTATACTGTTGACGTTTGCATGAACCTGGCTGTTGAGATCAGCATCCCTGAAGCATAATTGAGTCACTCTTATTTCTGTTCTTGGTAGTTTCATAACCCTAAAATGGCCCAGGAATGCATGGTAGGTATACTTACCTGGTAAGATGACTTGGAAGACTCATGGGCTCTGCCAGACTAGTCTGCTGTTCCATGGACTGACTTACTACCCTGCTTTTCTCTCACTGGCTGGTAATGGCATGACTCTTGAAGCTCAGTTTCTAAGGGATAGAGACTTAACCTGAGAAAGTTACTCTTACGCTTGGAAGTCTACCTAAGGATGTGGAAGGCTTTAGAGGATGTTACTCAAAGAGTTTAACCATTGGACAGATTGCTTCTTTTCCACACGTGGGTATCATCAAGGGCCAAATCTGTATTTCCCATTTTCCAGAGATTTGGCTTCCCACTCTCTGAACAAGACCTTTTTGCAAGGGGTCTCCAGTATGTTTCCCCGGTTTCACTTCTACCTCTGTAAAATTTTGATCCTTAACAGAAATAAGAAAACCTCCTGCACTCAATAGACCTGTTCAGGCATACAGTAAGTAGGCCAACGTTCTTCAACATTTTCATTCAATCCAAGCAAGCAATGCTATCCAGCTTCCCTTAGGGCTGGGGAAGCCCAGAAAAGACACTACAAAACAAGAAAAAAGAAAGGGGAGCACAAGCCCTTGGGCATAACCTTAGCAATAGTTTTTTTTATTATTAAAATCAAACAGATGTATACTCAGCAACACCAAGATTCTCAAGCATATCATGACCGAAACTGGTCCAGGTAACCTAGAGTGCTGAGCGAGTCCCAGCACCAGGAAGACATTTGAAGAATGGCTGACTTATTTAAAGGGGGGATCCCTCTTCCTGGTGTTGGGAATTGCTCAGCACTCTAGGTTACTTTGACTAGTTTCGGTCATAATATTCTTGTTAATCTTGGTGTTTGTGAGTATACTTCTGTTTGATTTTAGTACTAAAAAACTAACACTCAAGTAATGTACAAGCCTTATTCATCCCCTTTTTTTCTTTTCTTGTTTTGTAGTATATTTTGATCCTTTTTGGTGATTCAAAAGCTCCTTTAGAAAGCCACCAGAGACATCCTTCTCTGCTCTAACTCACAAGGTAGTTTTTGGGTTGTTGCTATCACAACAGCTCAACAAGTGTTGAACTGGCAGCTTTATTCTGCAGATTTCTTTAGTCCTGCATAGGGGCAAGGTGGTCTTGAAACCTAGACTTTCCTTCCTTTCCAAGGTGGTCTCATTTTATCTTAATCAGGACAATGCCATTCTGTCTTTATGTTCAGCCCTGTTCACCAGAAGGATGTTTCTCTCCACTGCTTAGATGTGATTCAGGTTAGTTTAGATGCACTAGTGCCTTTTTTGCAGCTTAACTATGTATATTCAAGTGCATCTCTCTGTCCCTTCCCTATTCTGCAAGGTATATTTTTTTTTTAATCTGGATGGGCACAGGAAGGGCACCTAGGCATTTTGTTCCACTATTTTTGGTGACAGATCAGTGTGCAAACTTTTAGTCTCAAAGATTGGGTTCCTGCTTTTCAAGTCAAGCCTTTCTCCATCAGAGCTGTGAGTGCTTTTTGGGTGTTTCAGTATGGGGCCTGTTTCACATGTTTTACTGTCACCTGTTCTTCTAGTCACACATTTTCCACGTTTTGCCAAGTGGATATTTCAATCCCTTCTGATGTCTGCTTCTGGGATAAGGTCCTCCAAATAGCCTTGATCTGCTGGCATTCCCCAGTTTGTTTATGTTGAGCCTGTTAGCACTTGTTTGCTGTGTTGTCCAACCTCACTGGACTGCTTTTGACTTTCTGAAGGTTTGACATCCTGTGTACTTCAATGGACTAGAAAGAAAGTAGGATTTTGATACTAGTCTTAAAACTCATTGAAGGAGACAGGTCCCTTTTCTCTGTGTTTGTGATCAAGCTCTTTGTACTGCTTCATTACAAAACTGAAGCATGCTAGTAGTGGGGTCAGTTATACTGTAGGTTGGCCTAGATTTTTTTTAAATTTTTTTGTCAGTGGTAGTCCTTCTGTAGGTGGCAAAATAATCCATAGGTTTAAAACTTCCTATGGCCGTCATTAGACTCCAAAAAAGGATTTTACAATGAATACAAAATGCAATTTTTATAGCACTGCATTGATGGCTAAATTGCCACGCTCACGAATTGCCTCTGTACTGTAAGGGCTCATTCACACGTGTGGTGTTTTTATGAAGATAGAAGCAATGCTCATTAATGCTCCTATGGCATATATGATGTGTTTGTGACATGTTTTTGTTGTGTTTATGAAGAATGCTCAATACCCATAGAAGCTTTGCTTTTCTAGTGGGAAGTACATAAAGGGGAAGTGATGTAGAGGAAATTATCTAACTTGATGTGTTGATTTATGATATACTACAATAATTATATAAAATGAAACGCAGCAGCCCTGTAATCATACTCACTATTGCTCTTCTGCTCCCTAGAGGACAATTTTTTTCCAGTTTAAAGACATTTGTTGACTTGTTGCCAGATCTTTTATTTTTTATTTTTGCGTCACAATAGCTCGGGATACCTTGGGTCATTTATTAAAAATAACATTTAATATATACTTCCATTAAAATCACAATATATTGCTTTAGGAATGCACAGAGTAGTCGGCAAACTTCATTTCATTTCATAACAATATAGCAGCAGCTCTCCTAATGTATAGGACAGGAGTGATGGCAGGGCTTCATCTTGTGTATTTCTGTTGAAACACATTTGTTTAAAATGTGTAAATATTAACAATTTTAGGTTTAGGGAGTCTTATAGCACTGCACAGCTATCTTTATATTTATTCTGCAAGGAAGGTGTCAGTGCACACCACCACTCATAAGTGGGTGATCACAAACTAGGTTTTTTTGCATGTGCTTAGTTTGCTAAAGTTTGGGTAGTCTCACTCATCCATGCTTCCATCACTTTGAAGATATTATATTATACAGAATTTATATAGCGCCAACAGTTTGCACAGCGCTTTACAAAATGAAGGCAGTCATTACAGTTACAATACAATTTAGTACAAAAAGAATCAGAGGGCCCTGCTCGTTGGAGCTTACAATCTAATATATCTTGCTTATATTGTTTTTTTGTTTTTTTTGTTTTAATATTCATGTATATTTGTGTTTAAACACACGTTGATTGTTTAAAATTTCTTTTAAAGATTAATATTTTTAGGTTTTGGGAGTGTCACGTCTTGCACAAATGTTATCTCTACTGTATATCTTTTTGGTGTTAGGACTTTTTGTGGACTAGTCCTTTTGTGTTCAGCTGCTTAGTGTATCTAATAGCACTTTTTTGCCTTCACAGTGACACATATTTTTGACATTTCCTACCTCGCACTGTCAGTATTGCTGGTTTAATGCTTCTTCCCACATACAGAAGCAAATGGCATTACTACACAGCTGTTCTTTACAAACAGGAAGTTACTACAGTTGCTCTGTCCTGGTTCTCTATAATTTCCCTGTGCATTCTGGGATACAGAAGCCTCCACAGTCTTTCCCCCTCAATGCCCAATTGACACTTCATAAATGCTTCACTAACACACCATAAATACCCTGGGTGCTGTTTAAGGTGTGGTTATTGGGCATCACCATTGAAATCAGTGGAGGCGGTTGACAAGCGTTGATGCCTCATGAAAGCAACATGCTGCTTAATGCGAATTTCCACCCAAAAGGGGAAGTTCCTCTTTAAAGACTGATCTCCTGCTCCTCATTAAGGATTGGCACCTTTGGGGAGTGGGGGAGAGCAAGTACCTGAAATTGACAGGTACCCACTCCCACTTCCGCTGCGATCGCCTAGGCAATCGGAAGTGGAAGTTGTCCTTCTACCCTCCCTCTCCGTAGTCTTCTGAGACATGACAGGTCTCAGAAGAATACAGGTCCATTCAGGATGCACAGTGCTTCTCATGCATGTGCAGTGGGCACCTGGCTGTGAAGCCACAAGCTGTCATTACTGCTGCTGGTGAAATGAGCTGCGGGGAGGACACAGCGGGATCATGGGACAGGTGAGTGGCTGCTTTTTTTTTTTTTTTTTTTTTTTTTTTTTTTTTTTTTTTTAAAAGTCACAGCTACAGTTTTTGTAGCTGCTGACTTTTATTTTTTCACAGTGCGTCTGGAACTCCACTCTAAATTTTAACACACAACACTACCTCTCCTGTGTAAACAACACTGTGTCGTACCATTGTAATATTCATGGCAGGTGTTCATGGGCGATTATGAGACTTTACAAATGCCAAATAAATGCTGCACATGGTATTGACACATGTATGAACAGTGAGTCTATAAAGAATATTTGTAAGTACTATTTTTAATGTTTTATGAAGGTGTTACACAATAGTTGTGCGATTTCTGTTTGTTCTTGTGTAACTTAGTCCCTAAAGTCATTTAACCACTTGACCTCCAGAAGGTATTACCCCCTTCATGACCATGGCATTTTTATGGTATTCAGCACTGTGCTACTTTAACTGGCAATTGCTTGGTCATGCAACACTGTAAACAAACTAAATTAATTTTTTTTCACACAGAGATTTCTTTTAGTGGCATTTAATTACCACTGTGTTTTATATTTTTGCAATAAAAAATGAAAACATATCAAAAATTTGTTTTATTTCTTAGTTTGTTATAAAATTTTGCAAATAAATAATCTTTCTTCAAAAATTTAGGTCAAAGTTTAAACTACTACACTTCTTTGGTAAAAATAACCTAAATCGGTGTATATTTAGTATAATAAAGGTGCAGCGCTAAAAACCACATCAAAATAATAAATAATTAAATATCAATCAATTGCTAGTGATAGCGAACAAAACTCTTAAAAGGATATATAAACAACAAGTTACAATATTTCCAATATCAGGAAAAATCAAGTGACAAAAGTGCAAACGCACATCCAAGATGGTGACTACTAGTGATAACGTGACAGTCTATATAATGTGAAACTCTTATTCGAGTGATCCACTGTGCATCTTCTGGTGATCAAATATGCAAATTACACAGTCACCAGATGCATAATTCCATCATGAATTTGAGAAAATATCACATCTCAGTGGGTCAGCTGGGTCCTCCTATATACTCCTATCCTGGTTAGGACTTCCCTCTGGTTCATCAATGGGATGCCGCACCTCTCAGCTCCTCTCTAACTGGGCTCTGTGGGTGGTAGGCTCAACAGGAGCCCAAAGAAAGGATGCCAAAATGGTGTGATATCGTTTCAACAGGGGATATTTATTGATCCATAGCAGGAATAGACAAACAGTATAAAACAGACTGACCATGAGTTGAATCAAGATGGCCGCCGGACCAGCATGGGCTCTGGCGGCTTGACGTCTTTACGCTGCAGCTCTTCCCTTATGCATTTCGTGCTCAAGCACGTATTCATAGAGAGTGTGCCTGCAAGCATCAGACGTCTTGAATGTTCAATTCATAGCCAGCAATGGCACGCGTGTATTCGCGTCCGCCATCTTGCCAACTACTCTGCACATGCGCGGTAAGACCTGCGCCAAATCGTTCGCTTTTTTCGCGCATGCACTCCGCATCAGCGCCATTTTGTTGTAGTCCCCATTTACAGATATGGTAATGGAAGATGCGCATGCAATAAGCGGTCATAGCTAATTCTTATTATGTACATTGTCTTTTGATCACCAGGGAACAACCGATATATAGAAATAGTGTATATATTGTGTATCTTTCTATAAATAATCAACATGGGTTGTTAGATAAAAAGGAATAATTTACAACAATTTAAATTAATATAAAACCACCAGCCTTTGGTGAAAATTCCTGCGCATGTGCAGTATTCAGTAATTTAAATACATGCTTAACCAAATTGAAAGGAGAGGTATATAGCAAATCGTTATGATATTGAACTCCGCATGTTTTATGTTCTAAATTAAAGGGGGGGTTGTGAATAAAGTAGTGATCAATAGCAATGTCATAAAATAGTTATTAATAAAAAACTTTGGTCAGTAGAAACATAGTCAGGTCCATAAATATTGGGACATCGACACAATTCTAACATTTTTGGCTCTATACACCACCACAATGGATTTGAAATGAAACAAACAAGATGGGCTTTAACTGCAGACTGTCAGCTTTAATTTGAGTATATTTATATCCAAATCAGGTGAACGGTGTAGGAATTACAACAGTTTGCATATGTGCCTCCCACTTGTTAAGGGACCAAAAGTAATGGGACAGAATAATCATCATAAATCAAACTTTCACTTTTTAATGCTTGGTTGCAAATCCTTTGCAGTCAATTACAGCCTGAAGTCTGGAACGCATAGACATCACCAGACGCTGGGTTTCATCCCTGGTGATGTTCTACCAGGCCTCTACTGCAACTGTCTTCAGTTCCTGCTTGTTCTTGGGGCATTTTCCCTTTAGTTTTGTCTTCAGCAAGTGAAATGCATGCTCAGTCGGATTCAGGTCAGGTGATTGACTTGGCCATTGCATAAGATTCCACTTCTTTCCCTTAAAAAACTCTTTGGTTGCTTTTGCAGTATGCTTTGGGTCATTGTCCATCTGCACTGTGAAGCGGCGTCCAATGAGTTCTGAAGCATTTGGCTGAATATGAGCAGATAATATTGCCCGAAACACTTCAGAATTCATCCTGCTGCTTTTGTCAGCAGTCACATTATCAATAAATACAAGAGAAACCAGTTCCATTGGCAGCCATACATGCCCAGGCCATGACACTACCACCACCATGCTTCACTGATGAGGTGGTATGCTTAGGATCATGAGCAGTTCCTTTCCTTCTCCATACTCTTCTCTTCCCATCACTCTGGTACAAGTTGATCTTGGTGTCATCTGTCCATAGGATGTTGTTCCAGAACTGTGAAGGCTTTTTTAGATGTCGTTTGGCAAACTCTAATCTGGCCTTCCTGTTTTTGAGGCTCATCAATGGTTTACATCTTGTGGTGTATTCACTCTGGTGAAGTCTTCTCTTGATTGTTGACTTTGACACACATACACCTACCTCCTGGAGAGTGTTCTTGATCTGGCCAACTGTTGTGAAGGGTGTTTTCTTCACCAGGGAAAGAATTCTTCGGTCATCCACCACAGTTGTTTTCCATGGTATTCCGGGTCTTTTGGTGTTTCTGAGCTCACTGGTGCGTTCCTTCTTATTAATAATGTTCCAAACAGTTGTTTTGGCCACGCCTAATGTTTTTGCTATCTCCCTGATTGGTTTGTTTTGTTTTTTCAGCCTAATGATGGCTTGCTTTACTGATAGCGATAGCTCTTTGGATCTCATCTTGAGAGTTGACAGCAACAGATTCCAAATGCAAATAGCACACTTGAAATGAACTCTGGACCTTTTATCTGCTCATTGTAATTGGGATAATGAGGGAATAACACACACCTGGCCATGGAACAGCTGAGAAACCAATTGTCCCATTACTTTTGGTCCCTTAACAAGTGGGAGGCACATATGCAAACTGTTGTAATTCCTACACCGTTCACCTGATTTGGATGTAAATACCCTCAAATTAAAGCTGACAGTCTGCAGTTAAAGCACATCTTGTTCGTTTCATTTCAAATCCATTGTGGTGGTGTATAGAGGCAAAAATGTTAGAATTGTGTCGATGTCCCAATATTTATGGACCTGACTGTATATAAGTAAGAACAAAATTATGTATACAGCATATTACAAGATAAATAGCATAAGAAAATGTATATAAAAATATATATAAATCTCAAATTAAAATCATGCATAATAAAATTATACATACGCAATATAATAACACCATTGAAATATAAAACTATATAATGAACTAATAGGACTGCGATGACCAAGCATAAAAATGTCAATAAACGAAGTACTTGTAAATATTTCACATAAAAAAACCTAATAAAACCAAATTACTAAAATAGAATAGCCATAAAATCATAAGGTTTAATAAAGGTATATAAGACCAACATATTAAATAGGATGATACTGAAAAAGGATGATACTGAAAATGCCGGACTGAAGATATATATATATATATATATATATATATATATATATATATATATATATATATATATATATATATATAGTGATATTAGCCGTTCTCTGTAAAGCAGTTGATGTCGAACTCTGTATTGAGTCCTCTTGGATATAAGGTATCAAGCTCAAATATCCATTTTGATTCTTGTTGGGAAAGAGCCCTCCTCTTGTTCCTCTCCAATGTGTTTTAGTGATGTCAATACCTGTAAATTGTAATGAGGGGGGTCCCTATTATGACAAAGACTGTAATGTTTTGACAAGGAATGTTCTTTATAGCACTTTTTGATGTTATTTACATGTTCCCTCAGGCGATCCCTCAACTTTCTTGTGGTTCTACCCACATACTGCTTTTTACAGGGACATTGGAGTAGGTAAACAACGTGTTTTACTATTGCACGTGATGAAGTTGTCAATGGTATATTCTCTACGTGTGGATGTGGAAAAAAAGGTCTCTATTCTTTTTTTTCTGGTTCCATCACAAAGGCAAATCACACACTTATTACAGGGAAAAAAACCCTTTCATGTCGGAAAAGAAAGTAGTGTTAATTGGAGGGTTGATGACATTTGGAGCTATCCTATTCCGTAGTGGCATAGCTTTTCTGAAAGTGATCTCTGGTTTATCTGGCAAGAGGCTTGTTAATATAGGATCTGCCTTAAGTATTTTCCAATTATTTTGAATAAGTTTGGTAACTGCCTTGTGCTGAATAAAGAAGTTCGTGACAAAGGGACATATTTTAGGTGTTCTTTGTTTAATTTCCTTGTCCAATATTGTATTTCTATCAATTTTGGCCACAGTGTTTAAAGTGCAGTTTAACATATCCTCATTATATCCTTTTTCTAGAAATCTATTCTTTAGTATAGCTGCCTGGGAGAAATATGTATCTGTATTTGTGCAATTTCTCTTAATTCTGAGGAATTGCCCATTTGGGATGTTATTGAGCCAGGTTGGGTGATGACAGCTATCAAGGGGGATATAACTATTTCTGTCTGTTTAAAGAAGGATTCTGTAATGATCCTCCCCCCTTGATTCAGCAATGTTAAGTCCAGAAAATGTACACTGAGTACTATACTCAAATGTAAGTTTAATATTAAGTGTATTGTAATTTAAAGTGCCAAAAAAGTTCACCAGTGACTGTTCATCACCGTTCCAAATTAAAAATATATCGTCAATATAAAGTTTATAAAATGAAAGCTCTGGCCAATCTCTGGCAAATATCATATCCTCCTCCCACCTGGCCATAAAGAGATTGGCCAGGCTGGGAGCAAATTTAGCTTCCATAGCAACCCCCTTTGTTTATAAATAAAATTGGTTGTTAAACCAAAAATAATTCTTGGTCATCGCAAATTCTAAAAGCTCGAGAATAAAAATCTTTCTGTAAAAGGGTCATCCTAGTAAAATCATTCAAGTAAAACCTTACTGCTTCCATACCATCCTTATGGTCTATATTGGTGTAAAGAGACGTGACATCTGCAGTAACTAAAAAAGTTTTAAATTCTGTTACTATGTTCCTAATGTCCTGTAAAACCTGTTTTGTATCACGCAGGTATGCCGGAGTCTTAGTGACCAGCAGTTGCAAGAAGTAATCTATGTACTCCCCTGCCCTTGAGCATAATGACCCAATCCCACTAATGATGGGTCTTCCTGGGGGATTGGTTGGATTTTTATGTATTTTCGGCAAAATGTACAGGAAAGGCAATCTGGGAGCAGAAGGGCATAGTTATTGACTTTTTATGTAGTCAGCTTTGGATAGGACCACTACACCCCCACCCTTGTTGGCTGGTCTGACCACAAGATCCTTTTTCTCCAAAAGAGAGCTCATGGCTTATTTACAAGTAATTTGATCTCTTACACGTTTTATTTTCTTATCTTTAAGGTCTTTGAACACTGTCACGAAACGCATTGATCTATGTCAATGACTGAACTGGAGGGTTATACAAAGATGCGTTTTTTAGGTTTGACTTAATAGAGTCACCCTGTGGGGTGTTGCGTATTATAGGATTGCTGAGGAAGTATTTTTTGAGAGATAATTGTCTAACAAATTTACGTATGTCAATGTATGTTTGAAATTTATTAAGGGCCACTTTAGGCGCAAATTTGAGCCCCTTATCCAATTAATCTAATTCATCTAGTGATAATTCAACCTTACTTAACCACTTCCTGTCCGGACACTTTTACCCCCTTCCTGTCCAGGCAATTTTCAGCTTTCAGCGCTATCACACTTTGAATGACAATTGCGCGGTCATGCAACACTGTACCCATATGAATTTTTGACCAGTTTTTGGAGACAGATAAAGCTTTATTTTGGTGGTATTCATTCACTGCTGGGATTTTTATTTTTTTTTCTATGTAAATGAAAATGTCCAAAAATTTTGAAAAAAAGTGTTTTTCTTATAAAATTTTGCAAATAAATAATCTTTCATCATAAATCTTGGCCGAAATGTATTCCGTTATCTTTTTAGTAAAAAAAAAAAAGCCAAATTAGTTTATAACCAAAAATTATAATTTTTAAACATTTTTTTTACATTTTTATTTTTTTTTATATTTGTTTGTTTGTTTTTTTTTTTTTTTTTTACATACTGTCACCCTAGCAGTACAGTGTCACCATTTTTTTTTTTTTCTACAGTGATTGCTTTTACACCCATATAGGATGTAAAAGCAATCATTTCTCCTTCTCTCTGTCTGCATTCTTGCAGCCATTGAGAAATACGGAGTGAGCTGTGATTGGTCACAGCTTGTCACATAGTACAAGGCTGTTGTGAATAGCCTTGTACCATGTAACCTCTGTGATCATTCACAGATTTCACACGTAGTAAGCAATGATGTCACAAGTGACATCTTGCTTACTACTTTGCATGTGATCACTGATTGGCCAATCAGTGATCACATGATTGGGATCCCGTCCGACGATCGGTGTTTCACTGTGTCCCAGGGAGCGAGCACAGCTAGAAATGGCGGGTGCCGTTTATGAACGGCAACCCGCCCCTGTAGTGCCACCGTCCTGCCGTTTATAAACAGCAGGCGGACGGCAAGTGGTTAAGTTATATATACCAGTCCCTTTTATAACTTTCGTTTTTTCGGGTTTGTTAACCTATTGTCTCCCCTCTTTCCTCTGCATAGGCGCTCCTTTTTCGCGCCCGGCCTGCACCTAAAAAAATGAGTAGGTGCGTTTTCTTCCTGTTATTTTCATAATAATCAGAGTTATACACTGGGGGGCCATTGTGATTAGTTCTAAATTGTTGAGATTGAGGTCTAGGAGCAGGATTCTTCCTGTAATGGTTATAGGGGGTATCCCTCTTAGTCCTTGGGGATGTATATTGCGTGTAAGGTCTATAATTCTGTTGATAATTATTCGGTTTAGATCTGGTCTGGTGGTACTGTTGATTTCTATTTTGTTGATTGGGGTGCCAATCATAATTGCGTGAACCAATATTATTATCGGAAAAGGCATCAAATCTGTTGCTAATGGGTACGCTGTATTCATTCACACTACGTTTCCTCATTGGGGATTCATATTGACTTTGCGTCCTTAAGTGCCTCTGTATTGGGCCATTCGGCCTCCTCGGAGGTCTTTGGGGCTTAGGGGGTGGTAAAGGAATAACATAAGGTGTAGACTCAGTAGGTATGTCTTCCTTTACCACCTGCCATTTGAAAACATGGTTTTCCTGATAGTCCTTGTAATCACGGGTGTATTTTTTATGTTTTTTATTTCTTTGTTCTTTTTCTAAATGCTCCATGTGTGCTTTTAATCTGTCGGATTCTAATCTATATTACTCCTTTTCTTTGTATGGGGTACGTTTCTCCCTTACCTTGTTTATTTCAGAATCCAAATACAATAATTTTTTATTTTTTCTTAAAATTAAAAACTTCAGTAGATCTAATCCTGAGTTATTAAAAAATTGGAACCATTCAGCAGAGCTATTGACATCCTCATTTTCAGGGGGTACATCCCATCATAGGGATCTAGGGACCATTTTATCCTTTGGGATATTTCGTTTTTGGACAAATATTTAAAGTGTCCTTATCTCTGCTGATGTTAAATTCTGCAGGTGTATAAAGAGACCTTTAAGGTCATCCTGATCTTGATCAATAGAGAATACATCATCTGATATTGTGGTTCTCATAGATCTAATTTCAAAAATATCTGCCATATTTAAAAGGCGTATGTAAAATATTGTATGCACACAAACAAGTCAGATAAAAGCAGCTACAACTTAATATGGTAAAAATTAACAAATAGTATACAAGTATGAAAGTGAGCGCTTAAAATTGAGCCGCTGTACACCGAAAGGTACCAACAACCTCCAAAGACCAAGTATAATAAATAAAGGTGCAGCGCTAAAAACCACATCAAAATAATAAATAATTAAACATCAATCAATTGCTAGTAATAGCGACCAAAACTCTTAAAAGGATATATATAAAGTTACAATATTTCCAATATCAGGAAAAATCAAGTGACAAAAGTGCAAACGCACATCCAAGATGGTGACTACTAGTGATAAAGTGACATAGTCTATATAATGTAAAACTCTTATTCGAGTGATCCACTGTGCATCTTCTGGTGATCAAATATGCGAATTACACACTCACCAGATGCATAATTCCATCATGCATTTGAGAAAATATCACATCTCAGTGGGTCAGCTGGGTCCTCCTATGGAAAAAAAAATACACCCGTGATTACAAGGACTATCAGGAAAACCATGTTTTCAAATGGCATGTGATAAAGGAAGACATACCTACTGAGTCTACACCTTATGTCATTCCTTTACCACCCCCTATGCCCCAAAGACCTCCGAGGAGGCCGAATGGCCCAATACAGAGGCACTTAACCCCTTCCCGCCGATGCCTCCCAGCCCTTTAAGAGATTCTGACGTCGGGAGGCGGGGCGCTGGGGCGTGGTTTAGGAATCATGTGACCGCCGTGATGACGCGTCACGGCGGTCACATGATCGGGAAAGGTCCCGTTCGAAAGAGCGGAGCGGGACCTTTCCGTGAGTACTACACATGTGTGCGGGGAGCGCGCAGGGCGCGCGCTCTCAGCACATATGTATTTAGTTCCATGGACGCAAATGTGCGGCCGCTCGGCGTCTAGGCCCAGACGCCGGGAGGCCGCACATCTGCGTGCGGCCGGCGCAAAGGGGTTAAGGAGGCAAAGTCAATATGAATGCCCAATGAGGAAACGTAGTGTGAATGAATACAGCATACCCATTAGCAACAGATTTGATGCCTTTTCCGATAACAATATTGGTTCACGCAATTATGATTGGCACCCCAATCAACAATATAGAAATAATCAACCGTACCACCAGACCAGATCTAAACCGAATAATTCACCAGTGACTGTTCATCACTGTTCCAAATCAAAAATATATCATCATATTTTTGATTTGGAACAGTGATGAACAGTCACTGGTGAACTTTTTTGGCACCTTAAATTACAATACACTTAATATTAAACTTACATTTGAGTATAGTACTCAGTGTACGTTTTCTGGACTTAACATTGCTGAATCAAGGGGGGAGGATCGTTACAGAATCCTTCTTTAAACAGACAGAAATAGTTATATCCCCCTTGATAGCTGTCATCACCCAACCTGGCTCAGTAAAATCCCAAAGGGGCAATTCCTCAGAATTAAGAGAAATTGCACAAATACAGATACCTATTTCTCCCAGGCAGCTATACTAAAGAATAGATTTCTAGAAAAAGGATATAATGAGGATATGTTAAACTGCACTTTAAACACTGTGGCCAAAATTGATAGAAATACAATATTGGACAAGGAAATTAAACAAAGAACACCTAAAATATGTCCCTTTGTCACGAACCTCTCTATTCAGCACAAGGCGGTTACCAAAATTATTCAAAATAATTGGAAAATACTTAAGGCAGATCCTATATTAACAAGCCTCTTGCCAGATAAACCAGAGATCACTTTCAGAAAAGCTATGCCACTACGGAATAGGATAGCTCCAAATGTCATCAACCCTCCAATTAACACTACTTTCTTTTCCGACATGAAAGGGTTTTTTTCCCTGTAATAAGTGTGTGATTTGCCTTTGTGATGGAACTAGAAAAAAAAAGAATAGAGACCTTTTTTTCCACATCCACAGGTAGAGAATTTACCATTGGCAACTTCATTAAGTGCTATAGTAAACACGTTGTTTACCTACTCCAATGTCCCTGTAAAAAGCAGTATGTGGGTAGAACCACAAGAACCACAAGAAAGTTGAGGGATCGCCTGAGGGAACATGTGAATAACATCAAAAAGTGCTATAAAGAACATTCCTTGTCAAAACATTTCCGTCTTATGTCATCCTCGTTAAAATTTACAGGTATTGACATCACTAAAACACATTGGAGAGGAATAAACAAAAATAGGGCTCTTTCCCAACAAGAATCAAAATGGATATTGGAGCTTGATACCTTTTTATATCCAAGAGGAATCAATATAGAGTTCGACATCAACTGCTTTATAGAGAACAGCTAATATCACTATATATCTTCAGTCTGGCATTTTCAGTATCATCCTATTTAATATGTTGGTCTTGTATACCTTTATTAAACCTTATGATTTTATGGCTATTCTATTCTATTTTTAGTCATTTGATTCTGTTTTAGTAATTTGGTTTAATTAGGTTTTTTTTATGTGAAATATTTACTAGTACTTCGTTTTATTGACATTTTTATGCTTGGTCATCGCAATCCTATTAGTTCATTATATAGTTTTATATTTCAATGGTGTTATTATTATTATATTGCGTATGTATCATTTTATTCATGATTTTAATTTGAGATTATTTATATATATTTTTATATACATTTTCTTATGCTATTTTTCTTGTAATATGCTGTGTACATAATTTTGCATGTATTTAAATTACTGAATACTGCACATGTGCAGGAATTTTTATATTAATTTAAATTGTTGTAAATTATTCCTTTTTATCTAACAACCCATGTTGATTATTTATAGAAATATACACAATATATACACTATTTCTATATATCGGTTGTTTCCTGGTGATCAAAGGACAATGTACATAATAAGAATTAGCTATGGCCGCTTATTGCGTGCGCATCTGCCATTACCATATGTGTAAATGGGGACTACAACAAAATGGCGCTGATGCGGAGCGCATGCGCGAAAAAAGCTAACGGTTTGGCGCAGGTCGCGAAGTAGTCAGCAAGATGGCGGACGTGAATATACGCGCGCCATTGCTGGCTATAAATTGAACATACAAGACATCTGATGCTTGCAGGCACACTCCCTATGAATACGTGCTTGAGCACGAAAAGCATAGGGGAAGAGCTGCAGCGTCCAGACGTCAAGCCGCCAGAGCCCATGCTGGTCCTGTGGCCATCAACTCATGGTCAGTCTGTTTTATACTGTTTTTCTATTCCTGCTATGGATCAATAAATATCCCCTGTTGAAACGATATCACACCATTTTGGCATCCTTTCTTGGGGCTCCTGTTGAGCCTACCACCCACAGAGCCCAGTTAGAGAGGAGCTGAGAGGTGCGGCATCCCATTGATGAACCAGAGGGAAGTCCTTACCAGGATGGAGGAGCCCATAGGAGGACCCAGATGACCCACTGAGATGTGATATTTTCTCAAATTCATGATGGAATTATGCATCTGGTGAGTGTAATTTGCATATTTGATCACCAGAAGATGCACAGTGGATCACTCGAATAAGAGTTTCACATTATATAGACTGTCACTTTATCACTAGTAGTCACCATCTTGGATGTGCGTTTGCACTTTTGTCATGTTATTTTTCCTGATATTGGAAATATTGTAACTTCTTGTTATATATCCTTTTAAGAGTTTTGTTCGCTAGCAATTGATTGATGTTTAATTATTTATTATTTTGATGTGGTTTTTAGCGCTACACCTTTATTTATTATACTTGGTCTTTGGAGGTTGTTGGTACCTTTCGGTGTACAGCGGCTCAATTTTAAGCGCTCACTTTCATACTTGTATACTAAGTGTATATTTAGTATGTGTGAAAGTTGTAGTGTCTACAACCTATGGTGTATGTATTTGAAAATTGATCAATTCTAAAGTACTGATGGCCTATCTCATTTCTTGAGGCTCAAAAAAGCTCGGACAGTACATATACCCTCCAAATTACCCCTTTTTGGAACGTAGACAGTCCAAGATATTTGGTAAAAGGCATGGCAAGTTTTCTGAAGTTTTTTTTTATTTTTTTGTCACAATGTTTTGGTAAATAGAGAAATTAAAGTCCGCTTTTTTTTTTTTTTCCCATACAGTCCCGTACAGCGTCGTCATGTGACTGGTGTGGCGGTGATCAAAGATAATACCTATAATGGTGCACTGTTCCTTTTTAAGAAAAATATTTTAACAACCAAAAATAAAAATAAACCTCGTACTTGCTCAGTAATCAATATGTGAATCGCCTTTGCTGTAAAATCATACAACATTCAACCCAATAAGTGAAAAACAATCCAATCTCCCATAGTATAAAACATTAAATCTTGACAGTTTTTTTTAGAAAGTCCCAATAAAATGTAAATAATAACTGTGTGATACCAGGCCAGAAATCACTTTTCACCCGTGACAAATGTCCTTAAACCATCAAGTGCAATGTTCATTAGGTGGAAATTGGAATAATAACTTCCAAAGTGTGCTTAAAAACCATGCTTTGGTGCCCAAGTTGCCAATCCACCATATAGTTGCAGTGCCCGCTCACCTTGATTTTAGACCTAAAAGAAAAGGTCACTTGCACTTTATTAAATAATTTCTGCAGCTCCACCTTCAGCTGTTAGCAGCCACTATTACGTGGGGTCCCCTTAAGGGGACTTCACTTTTGTTTGCAACTGTGTCTGAATAAGGAAGTTTGAAAACTATAATCTTTTCTGCAAATCTTATGACATTTTCTGGTGTTAATCAATACTTGCTGAATCGTTTACTCTGTCAGAGTCAAAAGTTCCTGTCTGCATGCAAAGTTTTGGGCTACTTGACATTTGCTGGCATATCTTCCAAAAGATTCTGACCTCACTCTAGCCTTAGCACTGAAAAGCACTTCACTCTTCCACTGCTCTGAACTTCACACTGTATCCCCCCAATAAAGCGCAAGTGACCTATTCTTTTAAGTCTAACATTAAGGTGAGCAGCGGGTGCTGCACCTATTTGGTGGATTGGCAACTTGGGCACTAAAGCATGGTTTTTAAGCAGACTTTGGAAGTTATATTCACAATTTTCACAGAATGAACATTTGAGTCTGGACATTGGACTTGATGATTTAAGGACATTTGTCATGGGTGAAAAGTGATTTCTGGCATGATATCAAATAGTTATTTTATTGGGACATTCTAAAAACTGTCAAGCTTTGTTTTATACTGTGGGAGATTGGATTGTTTTTCACTTGTTGGTTTGTGTCAGGGCAGGAGCTGAGGAACGGACAGGCAGGCCTAAACAATTGGATTGTTTTTCACTTGTTGGTTTGTGTCAGGGCAGGAGCTGAGGAACGGACAGGCAGGCCTAAACAATGTAACGCACTGGCTGACGACAACCACCACCCACAGACCGAAGTCCCTCAGGGCGCGGAGTTTAAGTCCCCGGTTGCCCTTCACCAGGGCCCCTGATGGTGGGGATGGACTTGACGCAGCCAGGAACCAGGTCGCGGCCCCCGAGACACCTCAGTTGCGGTAATGGCCGCCGCCAATGGCGTGTAGCTGGTGGAAAAGACAATAGAGTAGTCGGGCAGGCCGGGTCGACAACAATGGGACAAAACGGCACAGGACAGCAGACGAGAATCACAGGTCACGAGCCGGGTTCAGCAACAGAGAGTCAGATCAAAGGAGAACACAAAGAATAGTCGAGTCACAAGCCGAGTCAGATTCCAGGAGAGTCACGAGAGTCAGAACAGAGTAATAGCGACACAAGTGCAAAGAGCATGTGCGGACCACAGGCTTATATGTCATCAGCCACACCCCTCTGGGGGATGGACCTCAGAGACCTGAAGGCATAAAGGATTCCCACCATGCTCAGCAGAAATCCAAGATGGATGCCAGCACATGGAGTAACATAACCTCAGGGAAAAGGTAGGACCTTGACAGTTTGATGTTATATGATTTACAGCAAAGGCAATTCAGATTTGTTGAGTTAGTATACGGTATATTGTTTTTGGTTTAAAAATCTTTTCCTTAAAGGGTTACTAACCCACAACAGTAAAATAAGTCTGTATAAGCATGCTTATAGCATGCTTGTTATACTCTCACTGTGGAACTTAAGGGGTTAATACTCTGCATTCTGTAAAAAGGATGTTTGATTCTGTCTTCTCTGATCTTCCATGTTCCCCATTTCATCTCCGGTTAAAACAGTCTCTGGGACACTCTGCACATGCTCAGTTTGATGTGTACTGCTAGAGAGTTTTTCTTTTTCTTGGGAGGGTGCATGTGATCAGCACTGTTCAGAGGATCAGGGGTTATGCAGTCTCATAGGGCAGTGAGGAGAATGAAAACGCCTCCTACAAGCTTTAACCAGTGATCAGCTGGACAGTGATAAAGTCACAAGACTGCTATATACTGCTGCTGATAAAAGGTATTTTGCAGTTTTTATATTTACTAAAATAAATGCATTTTCATGTTCTGTGTATTGTGGGAGACCAGATATAGTAAATGCAGGGTCCTTGGTTTAGTAACACTTTAATCAAACAATGTACCATTTATTATAGGTATTGTTTGTTTATAAGTGTGTGAGTGCGCTGTTTTAGTGGTTGCAGCAGTTCCATTGAAGTGTATATTTAAACAATCATACATGCACATAATTTGTCTGAGTTTATACATATCAGCGCACAAGTCTATCCTCCTATATCTGATCAATAATACTGACTGGTGCTAATATGTACTCAATTTTCATAAACTTTTTTCTTTTTAACTTTATTCCTTTCTTCTCTGTTTGTTTTTTTCATATATTTTCATCAGAGTAGGTCAGTGTCACCATAGTGAACACTGTACTATAGGGTGTGAACAGGTTTTTTTTTTTTTTTTTTTTTTACACTGCAGGGATGTGCAATTCCTATCACCCAGTGCCTGGGACATGTGGTGCCAGGCAGGTAGATTTTTTTTTTTGCCTTCAGTCCTGCTGCGGGCAAGCAGCAGGGCCCACCTGTCAGGTGGAAGCATTCGGGCGGCATTTCTGCCGATTGCTTTCACACAGCCTTCAGTGTCGGCCTCTCCCCCCTGCCCACAATGTCAGCTTCTCCCCCCTGCCCGCAATATGTCCTGGGCTCCGCTTGCCCATCTGCGGGCACGGGACTGGCTTAGGGTGTGCCGGCGGGATGTGGTATACGGGAGGGAGGAGACCGGATACATCCGCTCACTCACTCTTCTCCTGACCCGGAAGTGATGTGATGTCACTTCCAGGTCACTGTTTGACACATTCCCAGTCAATGAGGCTGGGAAAGAATGTAATGTGGTGTGATGTGCACTGCATTACCTTCGGGGTAGCACGGGAGAAATGCAGGGTCTTTTAGATCCTGGATGTCTCGAAAAAGAGAACATGTCACCAAAAAAACATCACATAGGGGACTTTGTTCCTTACATGATTAAAAAAAAAAGTGAGTAAAACTATTTTTTTTATCTATTTATTTTTTTTAAATGGAAGTTACATCCAAGCGTAAATTTTAGTTCCTGGACAAGTAGTTTTTTCAAAAATGTCCACACCCCTGCACTGTGATTGCTGTTATAATAATAAATATTGTAACAGCAATTGTTTGAACTGTCAGAAATGGATTTCATTCATAATAGCCGTGCTTACTTAATGGCCCACAGCTATCACAGGGTGCTGTGATTGGCCCCGGTACCATGTCTTAGCTGTGGGCCAATCACAGCATCACTATAGGAATCACAGCTGTTATGAATTATCTTAATTCATAACAGTTTTGTTGCCACTGATCAAACTGTGTACAAAAACGCTCTATATTGCGTTTTTTTCTGCCATGGGAAATGGCTTTCTTTTAAGCCTAGTGTGCAGGGAGCCATCATATAAAAAGATGTACAGTGGGGATTGAAAGTTTGGGCACCCCAGCTAAAAATTTGTATTAATGTGCATAAAGAAGCCAAGGTGTAAACCAGGGCTAACCAAGAACTGTTAAGTTTTTATATTCAGGTAATATGGACAATGGCATTACAGTCAATAGAGTTTACAGTTTTTTATATTTTAAAGTCACACTTCTGTTTGTCAGAAAGTTATATTTTTGTTTGCTTATGATATTGGAGACTCTAGTCGACTAAAACAATTCAGATGACTAAAATATGAATAAAACTAAAGTGGCATTTTAGTCAAAAGACTAAATTGAAATTTGATGTCAAATTTAATCCTGATATACAGCGTGTGTGTGTGTATGTATGTATATATATATATATACACATACATATACAGTATATATAATATACCCAGAAGATACATATACAGAGTATTTAAACTGGGAGTCAGACATGAAGCTACATAAAGAGTGGAGGGGGATATACAGTATATCCCCCTCCACTCTTTATGTAGCTTCATGTCTGACTCCCAGTTTAAATACTCTGTATATCTTCTGGGTATATTATATATATTGTATATATGTACACACTCACACACTCACACACACACTCTCACGATTAAATTTGACATCAAATTTCAATTTAGTCTTTTGACTAAAATGCCACTTTAATTTTATTCATATTTTAATCATCTGAATTGTTTTAGTCGACTAGAGTCTCCAATATCATAAGCAAACAAAAATATAACTTTTTGACAAACAGAAGTGTGACGTTAAAATATAAAAAACTGTAAACTCTATCGACTGTAATGCCATTGTCCATATTACCTGAATATAGAAACTTTTAACAGTTCTTGGTTAGCCCTGGTTTACACCGATGCGACTTGTCATGCGAATTGACAGTTTCAAATCACATGACAAGTCACACCCTATTGTCTGCTATGGAACTGTTCAAATCGGTGCAACTGCGAAGTCGGACCAATTTTGAAAGTAGTTCCTGCATTACTTTTTGCGATTTTTCAGGTGCGACTTGCCTAGGCATGAAGTCGCACTGATATGCGAGTTTGAAATTGATATAATACACACACATACTCAGTGGGGAAAATAATTATTTGATCCCCTGCAGATTTTGTAAGTTTTCCCACTTACAAAGAAATAAAGGCTCTATAATTTTTTATCAGTGGTGTATTTTAAATGATTGAGACAGAATATCAACTAAAAATCCAGAAATCACACGATACAAATGTTATAAATTGAGTTGCAGTTCAGTGAGTAAAATAAGTATTTGATCCCCAAGCAAAACATGACTTATTACTTGGTGGATAAACCCTTGTTGGCAAGCACAGAGGTAAGACGTTTCTTGTAGTTCGTTACCAGGTTTGCACACATCTCAGGAGGGATTTTGGTCCATTCTTCTTTACAGATTTTCTCTAATTCCTTAAGGTTTCTTGGCTGTTGCTTCAGCTCCCTCCATAATTTTATATAGGATTAAGGTCTGGAGACTGGCTAAGCCAGTCAGACCCTAATGTGCTTCTTCTTTAGCCACTCCTTGGTTGCCTTGGCAGTATGTTTTGGGTCATTGTCATGCTTGAAGACCCATCTTCAGTGTTCTGGCCGAGGGGAGGTGGTTCTCATCCAAGATGTTACAATACATGGCCTTGTCCATTGGCCACTCCGTGCGGCAAAATTAGCCTGTACCTTTAGCAGAGAAACTGCCCCAAAGCATAATGTTTTCACCTTTGTGCTTGACTGTAGGGATGGTTTTCTTAGGGTCATAGTGAGCATTTTTCTTCCTCCAAACACAGTAAGTCGAGTTAATGCCAAAGAGCTCAATTTTGGTCTCATCTGACCACAGCACTTTCTCCCAATCCTTCTGTAAATAATTTAGATGTTCATTGGCAAATGTCAGACAGGCCTGTACATGTACCTTCTTGAAGAGGGGACCTTGGGAGAGCTGCAGGATTCCAGACCATGGCGGCGTATTGTGTTACCAATGGTTTGTTTGGTGACTATGGTCCCAACTGCCTTGAGATCATTCACAAGCACTTCATGTGTAGTTCTGGGCTGATCCTTCTCTTTTCTCATGATCATCCTTACCCCATGAGGCAAAATCGTGCATGGAGCTCCAGACCGAGGGCAGTTGATTGTTATTTTGTATTTCTTCCATTCTCCATCAGTTATCTCCTTCTCACCAAGGCTTCTTGCTGATGGTCTTGTAGCCTATTCCAGCCTTGTGCAGGTCTACAATCTTGTCTCTGATGTCCTTTGACAGCTCCTTGGTCTTACCTATGGTGGTGCCCAAGAAAGAGATTCTGTGGACAGGTGTCTTTTATAACGAGTTGTCCTTAGGAGAAGCTTCTTAACCTTCCTGATTGTATTCCCGAGTGTAGCTCGGGGTAAAGTTTCAGTACCAAAAGCGGTAACCCCGAGTTACACTCGGGCTTACCATGCAGCGCTGCTCCGGGATCTGTTCTTCTCTTACCTTGTCCTGCGCTCCCGCGATGTCCCTCCTGCAGTGTCCCCGGCAATGTAATCCGGCGGATGCCGGCATCTGTCATCTGGGTTCCATCCAGCGTCGGGACGTTCGTGGGAAGGAACTGGCGGGAAATTTGAAAATGACAAAAAGTGACATTCACTAAATACACTAAAGTCACATAGTAAAACATTACTGTATCAAAGCATTTCACATACATTTTGTTCCTAGTGCTTTGTCCTGTGCCCTGCCTGCATTTTTACTGTTCTTTATGCCTGGAAACTGAGAAATGTCCATGGTGTCCAAAAAGTGTCCCTTTAGGTCAAAATCGGTTTTAGACCACCTAGAGAACAGCGATAGTAAATTAGAACTACTTGCAGAATTGAGTGATGATTCGTGGGGAAATTCGTCATCAGACACTGAAAATGATTTTGCGACTTTGCTCAGTGATGTGCGAACTTGGAGCTATATTTCAAATTTCAGTGTTTTTGGTTTGATTATATTATTGAATTAAATTTATTATTATTACATTATTATTTTTTATAATTATTTATTAAGTTATAATTTATGATTTCGTGTTTCAAATTTTATCCTACCCGGGATGTTTACTAGACTCTTGTTCGGACAGATTTTAGTGAGTTATTCCTAAAAATTACAGCCTACAATAAAAAAAATACATATTTCCATGCAAAAAAATGTACCGCTTTGAGCACAGAAATATGGACATAATCAGACCGCTAGGGAGGTTAAATTGACAGGACAAATCTGTGTACCACATGAGCAGATAGCCAGTCTGTGGGAGCCAGAATTATTGGTTGGTAGGGGATCAAATACTTAATACATTGAAAATACAAATAGGGATGCTATGCTGCCACTCCTAAACTGAACTCAGTATTGATGTGAGACTTAAACTAAATAGCAGAGTGTTTAGGTGTAAAAACACCACCCTTACGATATGTGATCAATGATCCAACACAAACAAATTGACATGAATAAGTGGAGCACACCTACAGTATCTCACAGAAGTGAGTACACCGCTTATATTTTTGTAAATATTTTATTCTATCTTTTCATGTGACAACACTGAAGAAATGACACTTTGCTACAGTGTAAAGTAGTGAGTGTACAGCTTGTATAACAGTGTAAATTTGCTGTCCCCTCAAAATAACTCAACAAACAGCCATTAATGTCTAAACTGCTGGCAACAAAGGTGAGTACACCCCTAAGTGAAAAGGTCCACATTGGGCCAAGTTAGCCATTTTCCCTCCTCGATGTCATGTGACTTGTTAGTTTTACAAGGTCTCAGGTGTGAATGGGGAGAGGGTGTGTTAAATTTGGTGTTATTCCTCTCACTCCCTCATACTGGTCACTGGAAGTTCAACATAGCACCTCATGGCAAAGAACTCTCTGAGGATCTGAAAAAAAGAATTGTTGCTCTACATAAAGATGGCCTAGGCTATAAGAAAATTGCCAAGACCCTGAAACTGAGCTGCAGCATGGTGGCCAAGACTATACAGCGGTTTAACAAGACACGTTCCACTCAGTTCAGGCCTTGCCATGGTCGACCAAAGAAGTTGAGTGCACATGCTCAGTGTCATATCCAGAGGTTGTCTTTGGGAAATAGACGTACGAGTGCTGCCAGCATTGCTGCAGAGGTTGAAGGGGTGGGGGGTTAGCCTGTCAGTGCTCAGACCATACGCCGCGCACTGCATCAAATTGGTCTTCATGGCTGTCTGGCTGTCATCCCAGAAGGAAGCCTCTTCTAAAGATGATGCACAAAAAAAGCCCACGGTTTGCTGAAGACAAGCAGACTAAGGACATGGATTACTGAAACCATGTCCTATGGTCTGATGAGACCAAGATAAACTTACTGGTTCAGATGGTGTCAGTCATGTGTGGTGGCAACCAGGTGAGGAGTACAAAGACAAGTGTGTCTTGCCTACAGTCAAGCATGGTCGTGGGAGTGTCATGGTCTGGGGCTGCATGAGTGCTGCCAACAATGTGGGGGCTACAGTTCATTGAGGGAACCATGAATGCCCACAGGTACTGTGACATACTGAAGCAGAGCATGATCCCTCCCTTCGGAGACTGGACCACAGGGCAGTATTCCAACATAATGACCCCAGACACACCTCTAAGACGACCACTGACTTGCTAAAGAAGCTGAGAGTAAAGGTGATGGACTGGCCAAGTATGTCTCCAGACCTAAACCCTATTGAGCATCTGTGGGGCATCATCAAACGGAAGGTGGCGGAGCGCAAGTTCTCCAACATCCAACCGCTCCGTGATGACGTCATCAAGGAGTGGAAGAGGACTCCAGTGGCAACCTGTGAAGCTCTGGTGAACTCCATGCCCAAGAGGGTTAAGGCAGTGCTAGAAAATGATGGCCACACAAAATATTGACACTTTGGGCCCAATATGGATATTTTCACTTAGGGGTATACTCACTTTTGTTGCCAGCAGTTTAGACATTAATGGCTGTGTGTTGAGTTATTTTGAGGGGACAGCAAATTTACACTGTTATACAAGCTGTACACTCACTACTTTACATTGTAGCAAAGTGTAATTTCTTCTGTGTTGTCACATGAAAAGATATAAAATATTTACAAAAATGTGAGGGGTGTACTCACTTCTGTGAGATGCTATAATTCAAATGCCGAGTGTCAAATTAGTATGGGTACTACAATGCACCTTCCTCTAAGATGTGTACCAGAAAAACTACATTTGCAAAGTATCATGAACCAGTTGAGCTATCTAACTCCAGTGTGAACTGTGTGGGTTCAAACCCTTATATCATGGTACTTCACTGTGTGTGTGTGTATGTGTATATATGTATGTGTGTGTGTATATATATATATATATATATATATATATATATATATATATATATATATATACACAGTTGTGTTCAAAATAATAGTGTGTTGAAAAAAGTGAATAAAGGTCAAAATCCTTCTGACAGCTTTTATTTCCATACACACAAATGCATTGGGAACACTACACATTCTATTCCAAATCAAAACATGAAGAAAAATATATCCAATTTGTGTTGTTCCTGTAAAAAAATTGAAGAAAGGTGAATATTAGACTGTTAAAAAAAAAATAGCAGTGTTTGTATTCTTCTTTACAAACTCAAACATTCACTATATAAACTGAAAAATGTTTCAAGATTTTGCTTTCCTTTGAATCACTTAATGAATATTTTGTTGTATAACCACTGTTTCTGAGAACTGCTGTACATCTGTGTTGCATGGAGTCAACCAACTTCTGGCACCTGTGAACAGGTATTCCAGCCCAGGATGATTGGACTACATTCCACAGTGCTTGTCTATTTCTTGGTTTTGCCTTAGAAACTGCATTTTTGATGTCACCCCACAAGTTTTCTATTGGATTAAGATCCGGGGATTGCGCTGGCCACTCCATAACGTCAATCTTGTTGGTCTGGAACCAAGATGTTGCATGTTTACTGGTGTGTTTGGGGTCATTGTCTTGTTGGAACACCTATTTCAAGGGCATTTCCTCTTCAGCATAAGGCAGCATGACCTCTTCAAGTATTCTGATGTATTCAAACTGATCCATGATCCCTGGTATGCGATAAATAGACCCAACACCGTAGTATGAGAAACATCCCCATATCACGATGCTTGCGCAACCATGCTTCACTGTCTTCACAGTGTACTGTGGCTTGAATTCAGTGTTTGGGGGTCATCTGACAAACTGTCTCCGGCCACTAGACCCAAAAAGAACAATCTTGCTTTCATCAGTCCACAAAATATTGTGCCATTTCTCTTTAGGCCAGTCAATGTGCTCTTTGGCAAATTGTAACCTCTTCAGCACATGTCTTTTTTTCGACAGTGGGACTTTGCGGGGGGCTTCTTGCAGATAGCTTGGCTTCACATAGGCGTCTTCTAATTGTAACAGTACTCACAGGCAACTTTAGACCTTCTTTGATCTTCCTGGAGCTGATTGTTGGCTGAGTCCTTGCCATTTTGGCTATTCTATCCATTTGAATGGTAGTTTTTAGCTTTCTTCCACGTCTTTCAGGTTTTGGTTGCCATTTTAAAGCATTTGCGATCATTTTAGCTGAGCAGCCTATCATTTTCTGCACTTCTTTATATATTTTCCCCTCTCCAATCAACTATTTAATCAAGGTACGCTGTTCTTCTGAACAATGTCTGGAACGACCCATTTTCCTCAAAATTTCAGAGAGAAATACACTGTAACCAGCATGTACAAATTTGCTGCCTGCCTTCCTTAAATAAGGGCAATAATTGCCACCTGTTTTTCAAAAAATGAATGACCTCACTAATAGAACTCCACACTGCTATTATTTTGAACATGCCCCTTTCAATTAGTGATTCAATTACACAGAATCCGCAGCATGTTTGTCATGACTGTTGGGTCTGATGGATTTCTATTACTCTACTACACCTGCTAGTAAATTATTTGCCATGTAGAAATATCATTTCTACCAAAAACAGTGATTGATCAGGTTAGTGATGTCTGATTGCTATTATTTTGAACACAACTGTATGTATGTGAATGTATGTGTGTGTATAGAGATATAGATATATATATAGAAAACCTTCCTCCAATTTGGATGTACTAAAATTGTGCCTGTGTGTGTGTATATCTATCTATATATATATATATATATATATATATATATAGATAGATAGATATACACACACACAGGCACAATTTTAGTACATCCAAATTGGAGGAAGGTTTTAGGAATTACAGCTCTTAAAGAGTAGCCATCTCCTCTTTTTTTAAGGGACCAAACGTAATTGGACAATTCAAAAGCTGTTTCATGGCCAGGTGTGGGCTACTCCTTCGTTATTTCTTCATCATTTAAGCAGGTAGAGGGTCTGGAGTTGATTTGAAGTGTGGTATTTGCATTTGGAATCTATTGCTGTGAACCTACATCATGCGTTCAAAGGAGCTGTCCATGCAAGTGAAACATACCATTGTAAGACTTCAAAAACGAAACAAATCCATCAGAGAGAGAGCAGCAATATTAGGAGTGGCCAAATCAACAGTTTGGTACATTCTGAGGAAAAAAAAATGCACTGGTGAGCTCAGCAACATAAAACAGCAGAATACAACAGTGGTGGATTGATCGCAGGATCCTCTCTATGGTAAAGGTAAAACCTATTCACAACATCCAGACAAGTGAAGGACACTCTTTATGAGGTGGGTGTATCGTTGTCAGTCTACAATCAAGAGAAGACTTCACAAGAGCAAATACAGAGGGTTCACCACAAGGTGCAAACCATTCATAAGCCTGAAGAATAGAAAAGCCAGATTAGACTTTGCCAAAAAAAAATCTAAAAAAGCCAAATCAGTTCTGGAAAAGTATTCTTTGGATGGATGAAACTAAGATTAATCTTCACCAGAATGACGGGAAGAAAAAAGTGTGGAGAAAGCTTGGAACAGCTCATGATCCAAAGCACACAACGTCATCTGTAAAACATGGTGGAGGCAATGTGATGGCTTGGGCATGCATGGCTTCCAGTGGCACTGGGTCATTGGTGTTTATTGATGAGGTGACAGAAGCAGCTGGATGAATTATGCAGTGTTTAGAGATATACTGTCAGCCAAGTGCAGCAAAGTTGATTGGATGACGCTTCACAGTACAGATGGACAATGATCCAAAACACACTGCACAAGCAACCCAGGAGCTTTTGAAGGAAAAGTGGAATATTCTGCAATGTCCGAGTCAATCACCTGATCTCAACCCAACTGAGCATGCATTTCACTTGCTGAAGGCAAAACTAAAGGCAGAAAGACCCACAAACAGAGAACAACTAAAGACAGCTGCAATTAGAGCCTGGCAAAGCATCTGAAAGAAGGAAACCCAGTCTCTGGTAATGTCCATGGGTTCCAGACTTCAGGCAGTCATTGCCAGTAAATGATTATCTGCAAAATATTAATGAACATTTTATTTATGATTATATTTGTCCAATTACTTTTGGTCCCTTGAAAAAGGGAGGATGGCTACTCTTAAGAGCTGTAATTCCTAAACCCTTCCTCCAGTTTAATGTACATACCCTCAAAATTAAACCTGAGTGTGCACTTTCAGCCTGTATCCATTATATGGACCTAAGAGTGTGTGTACACACACACACACACACACACACTCAATCAAAAATGGTTAATTGGTTTTTATCCAGTTAATAGAAACAATAATTGGCCAACTAATTGATTATTAAAATAATCATTATTTGTAGCCCTAAGCACATCACAGCTTCACAACAGTAAACTAACAATCGTGAATGGAAAGCATTCTTGACTGTTTTTGTTTACATTGTAATTATCTGATCCCTATGATACCCTAAACATCCTGATCTCTAGGGGAGGTGCCAGTGCGCATGTGACCAGCAAGCTACTAGTATTCACAGTGCTGCCCCTTTAATCATTTCCCTACCGTACTATAGCCGAGTAACGACTACAGCACAGTTGTCCAGTTCGGGGAGGGCGTCATATGATGTCCTCCCAGAATGCGCTCCCAGTGGCGCGCACCCGTTTCTGTCTGTGACTGCTGTAGACAGAGCTGATCGCATTATATGGTAGAAGGCCAATCACAGTGGCCTTTTACCATGTAATGAAAAAGAAAAGAAGCGCCTCTAAGTGCAGCAGAACCACTTTTATTAAGTACCAAATGTAGAACAACTCACATGTAAAGCAAGCTTTTTGAGGTGTAGTCTCAAGGGAGTAGAGAAGCGGCTGTGTCCTGACTTTGACAGCCGCGTCTGCACCCAGGAATAACGTGGTAGCGGGACGGAAAAGCCAGCCGGCATGTGTAACTCCTGAAGATGGCGTCTGGAACTCAAGTTGAGGCATGACGTCGGCGTGATGTCAAGGACCAGCATGCACTACCCTTTCAGAGCATGCGCTAACCTCTAAGGGCGGAAGCGCGCTCCTTTTTCAAGCTGAAGGGGCAAGGGCTGAAACCGTCCTCGTATATAGGAGACTAATTACAATCTGGACAACAATCATACTAATTGGGGGAATTAAAAGAAGGTCAATATGAGGCAAAGAGTGGGGACTCTAAAAGTAACAGATTAAAAACAAAATTACTAAAAAATAATAAACAAAATTAATTCAAAGAGATACTAGTGATCAGGGTGGATTTGATTTAAATCAAATTTATGTTTGTAAGCAATGTCTTAGAGAGTGGGATGTTCTCCCAGAAAGCGACCCACAACATTCTACCGCCACCAGAGCGTCTCCAGAGTGGAACCTGGTCACTCACAAACGCCAAAATAAACATTGACCGTATACAGGGTGGATTTGATTTAAATCACAATTTAAATCACAATTTAAATCACTAGTCAGTAAGGCTTGATTTAAATCATAGTTTTCTACATAAAGACTAATTCTTGCTGGTATAACTTTAATATGCAAGTAGATTTTTAGAATAACAACTTTTCATATTAGTTTTTTTATCCCCAGTTTAATAGATTAATCATTCATATTTGGACAACTTTTCTGTTGTACTTAGGAAGGAGAAAAACAATCATTACCTTAATAACAATTTAAATAGATTTATTCAACTGAAACAATAACATTACAGCATATGTTATTTGCTTAAACAAACATCCATGTTTGTTAACTAATTTGGCAAAAAAATATATATATATTTTAAGAAACTTAGACTGTCAGCCCCTTCCTCCTCACACTTAGTTTCACTTTCTTCTTGTGCAGATCTATTCCACTCCAAACAATCAGAAAAATATTGTTTCTATTCACTGAACTTCTTGAAACTTGGCACTGAAGGGGTTGATTCTGTATTCATAGGTTTGTAGAAGTTAGGATTAAGGTCTTTTTCTTAACTCTGTTCATGTTATAACATTTTTGCTTTGAAGAGGCATGTGAGTCAAATTCAGTTTTGAGAACTGCAAAAGTAAACCAAGCATCTGTGATAATATCTTGTAGGCAGAGAAACTGCCCAATAATCTTACAAAAACCTCTGGAAGAGCATGACATTGTGAATGGATTAATGGAATTTATTTACCAAAAAAATTAAACATATACAGCCTTATTCTACATAATTAAAAAACTAATCTTTATTTCATGATGGAATAACCTTTGGATGGCAATATATTTTCCTCAAAAAGCATTTTATTGAAAGAACGATTTAAATAAAAAAAAAATCCGATTTTTTTTTTTTTTTTTTTTTTTTTTTTTTTTTTCCCTTCAAATCATTGATTTTTATCCACCCTGCTAGTGATGCAAAAATAAATATAAAAAATAAAAATAATTAAAAATAGTAATATAAATATAAAAGTAATAAAGAAAAAAGAAGAAAACAAATGTAAAAAAGAAATTAATATAAAGAAATAAGGGAGATGCTATACTTAGTAATATAAAGTAATAGTGATAAATAGCCAATATAAGAATACATTCTATTTAAAATAGATATACATTAAATTCTAAATGTTGCCTAATCACCTATATAAAAAAAAGTATACATATATTTATTTCAGGTACTTATATAGCGCTGTCAATTTACGCAGCGCTTTACATATAGTACATTCACATCAGTCCCTAACCCTCAAGGGGCGTACAATCTAAGGTCCCTAAGTCACATTCATATACAAGGGCCAATTTAGACAGGATCCAATTAACCTACTAGCATGTCTTTGGAGTGTGAGAGGAAACCGGAGTACCCCGAGGAAACCCACGCAGGCACAGGGAGAACATGCAAACTCCAGGCAGGAGGTGCCGTGGCTATATATATCTATGTGTGTGTGTGTGTGTGTGTGTATATATATATTCTAGATTGTAAGCTCGAAAGAGCAGGGCTCTCAAACAACTTGTGTATTGTATTGTTACTGTATTGTCTCATGTTCTATCCCCCCCGCTATTGTACAGCGCTGAGCAAACCCTTTGGCGCTATATAAATACTGTATAATAATATATATCTGTATGTATATATATGTGTGTGTGTGTGTATATATATATATATATATATGTGTGTCTGCAAAAACACACATTATTATAACAATTAAAAGACAATGTTATGGAACATAAATTTAGGATTCAAAATTAATAATTAGTAATTAGCAATCAGAATGCAAAAATACCAAGTGTGTAGAATGGACCAGTATATACACCAGTACATGTCTGAAAAATGCACATGTGTGTGTATATATACACATAAACCATATATATGGATAGTTACAGTGAGGAACAGAAGTATTTGAACACCCTACGATTTTACAAGTTCTCTCACTTAGAAATCATGGAGGTGTCTGAAATTCACATTGTAGGTGCATTCCCACTGTCAGGAATGGACTCACCACAGGTGGGACTCACCTGCCGTGTGGGATGCAGTACCAGGGCTGGCCAGTGGGTGCTCTCAGCAGCCAGGAGCTCACTCCTGCAATCAAGTCATCACCTGAGGCTGATTGCAGGAGGTGTATTTAAGGAGTGGCCAGGCCTGCAGTCAGTGCCTTGGTGTATTGTTTCCCTTGGCCCCTGTATCCTGATCCTGCCTGCTTGAATCCTGACTCTGCATGAACTCTGTCTGTACCGACCTCAGCTATTCCTGACTACTCTTCCGCCTGCTCCTTGTACCTTGCCTGCCCGTTTGCTACCGACCCAGCCTGCCCGACTACGTTTAGTATAGTACTTATTGTTATCTGTTGGAGGTTTGGTTTGTTTGCACTGTGTTTTAGTCTTGCACTGCATTTATGTATTGTTTAGTCTTTAATAAATTGTATTGTTTATACTATACCTGAAGCCTGCGTTTCCCTGTGTCAGTCCACACATCTCTGGTCATACCTGGAGCCCTGACACCCACTCTGAGAGACAGAATTAAAAAAAAAAAATTCAGGAAATCACATTGTATGATTTTTAAAGAATTTATTTGTCTTGCACTGCTGAACATAAATAATAAAATTCAAAACATTAGCAACATATAAAAGCGATTTATAACCCTGCCCCAAATGACATCACCGATCTTGTCTCCAAATATCACCCAATCCGTATTCTCCGCTCCTCGCACGACCTCCTGCTCTCTAGCTTCCTTGTCTCCTCCTCCCATGCTGGTCTCCAGGACTTCTCCAGAGCTTTGCCCTTCCTCTGGAACTCTCTACCTCAATTTATTAGACTATCGCCTACTCTGCTCACTTTTAGGCGATCTCTGAATACCTATCTCTTCAGGGAAGCCTATCCTGCCCTCAACTAATATAGGAATCTTCTACTCTTCCTACCAGTCCATCCCTCACAGTTACTACCTTTTGTACCATTAGCCCCTCCCTCCTAGATTGTAAGCTCAGAGGAGCAGGGCCCTCCTATCCTTCTTGTATTGTTGCTGTATTGTCTTCCGTTATATTCTAAAACGCTGAGCAAACTGTTGGCGCTGTTTAAATCCTGTATAATAATAATAATATCTAACGTGTCAATTAGATGAGGGTCCTGAAGTAAAATGGCCCAATCTTTATTAATAACACGTTCCATTTTCCGATATTGTTTATGGAATTTCGTAACAAATCTAACGGTATTGTGTGACTCCTTCATACGTGACGTGGAAGGCTTACCGTCACGGTAAAAGGAACAGGCTTCTTCAACTAATGTATGGGGATAGCCCTTATCACAAAATTTGTTTCTAAGAATCTCGCTCTGGGAATAATAATCTAAATCTGATGTACAATTCTGTCTGAGACGGCAGAATTGTCCTTTAGGGATATTTTGTATCCATCTTGGATGGTGACAACTTGTAAAGTGAAGATATGAATTCCCTGAAACAGGTTTAAAATGATTTTTAGTGTGTATAGTATTATTATTTATGTATTTATTTCAAGTACTTATATAGCGCTGTCAATTTACGCAGCGCTTTAAACACATATATATGTATTGAACATTCACATCAGTCCCTAACCCTCAAGGGGTGTACAATCTATGGTCCCGAACTCACATTTATACATATACATATTAGGGCCAATTTAGACAGGATCCAATTAACCTACCATCATGTCTTTCGAGTGTGGGAGGAAACCAGTGCACCTGGAGGAAACCCACGCAAGCACAAGGAGAACATGCAAACTCCATGCAGGAGGCGCCATGGTCGGGAATCGAACCCATGACCCGTTTACTGCAAGGCAGACGTGCTAACCACTAAGCCACTGTGCTGCCCATTGTCATGATAAAATTACAAATCCAAAAAAACAATGTATCCTTATGGTGTACCAAAGTGAAGGATAATCCAAAAGGATTAATGTTACATTGAGCAACAAATTTTTCAATCTGTGTAATGGGACCATCCCAAATGACAAGTATGTCATCTATATATCGGCCATAAAAAAAAACAAAAAACATATGCTTGGCAAAAGGATTGCTATGCCAAATAAAACTATCCTCCCAAAAACTCAGCGTTAAATTTGCGTAAGATGGGGCAAAGTTTGCACCCATAGCCGTGCCGTGAATCTGTAAATAAAAATCATTGTTTAAAGTAAAATAGTTGTGTTTTAAACAAAAAAAGTAGCATCAGTGATGAAGGATGCCTGTTTTGGATTTAAAGACAAATCCATAGATAAATAATGTTGTATGGATGTTATCCCTACTTCATGCGGTATGGAGGTGTATAGGGAATTTACATCAAGGGAAACCCAACAATAATTGGTTTCCCAAGTGTAAGATTTTAACAATTCTAATAAATTACCCCCATCTCTAATGTAGGACTGTTGTGCTTGTGCCAGAGGTTGCAAGAAATTATCAATGTACTGTGAAAATCTACTCGGTATACTATCGGTGGCAGCTAAAATGGGTCTCCTTGGTGGCCTGTTGAGATTTTTGTGTACCTTTTGGTAAAAAAATAAAAATATGGGGTACTATAAAAATCCTTAGACAGAAAGGATGCTTCTAATGTCTTTATAATTCCATTTTGTAGAGCCATATCTGTTAGCTGTAATGCTTCAAATTTGATGTAAATTTCCTATACACCTCCATACCGCATGAAGTAGGGATAACAGCCATACGACATTATCTATGGATTTGTCCTTTAATCCGAGACAGGCATCCTTCATCACTGATGCTACTTTTTTGTTTAAAACACAACTATTTTACTTTTAACAATGATTTTTATTTACAGATTCACGGCACGGCTATGGGTGAAACTTTGCCCCATCTTACGCAAATTTAATGAGTTTTTGGGAGGATAGTTGGATTTGGAATTATATCATGACAATAATACTATACACACTAAAAATCATTTTAAACCTGTTTCAGGAAATTCATATCTTCAGTTTACAAGTTGTCACCATCCAAGATGGATACAAAATATCCCTAAAGGACAATTCTGCCGTCTCAGACAGAATTGTACATCAGATTTAAATTATTATTCCCAGAGCGAGATTCTTAGAAACAAATTTTGTGATAAGGGCTATCCCCATACATTAGTTGAAGAAGTCTGTTCCTTTTACCGTGACTGTAAACCTTCCACGTCACGTACGAATGAGTCACACAATTCCGTTAGATTTGTTACAAAATTCCATTAACAATATCCGAAAATGGAAAGTGTTATTAATAAACATTGGGCCATTTTACTTCAGGAACCTCATCTAATTGACACGTTAGATATAAAACCACAATTTACCTATAGAAAGGCTATAAGCCTTAAGAACAAACTTGCTCCTAGTAGATTCAATCCTCCTTCGGGTACACAAAATTCACTTGGCCTATTTCCCATTAAAGGCATGTATCAATGCAAGAAAGCTTTGTGTAAGACTTGTAAATTTGTTAAACATGGGTAAAAACTTTTACAGCCAACGGAAAAACATACACACTAAGGGACTTTTACAATTGTTCTACTGATTATGTAGTGTATTGTTTAACTTGCCCTTGCGGCCTATTGTACATAGGACGTACCATTAGACCACTTCGAGCTAGATTTGGTGAACATTGTCGCCTGATAGAAGAAGGGAAAGAAAACATAGTGTTCCTCGCCACTTTCTTGAGTTTCACCATAAATCTACTGCAGGTTTACAAGTTTGGGCTTTAGAATCAATATCTAAACATCTCCCTGAAGCCGAATGTTTCTTAAAGTTATGTTCACAAGAGACTTATTGGATTTTTATACTTGATGCCCTGTCTCCAGGGGGTGTAAATGAGGAATTAGACATCAATACCATCCTCTAATATAACACTGGATTTTTAACTTCGTTTTTAACTTTTTTTTCAATTTTTATTATTTATTCATTACTATATTGATCAATAATAATTTTATTTTACCATTATATTTTCACATTTTCGTATTTTACTCTCTTACCATAACCCTTTATTATAATCCATTATCTCTATTTAATTGGTGTTCCATTTACATTTTACATCCATTTGCAATATTAATTCATCCATTTTAACTATTTGGTGGTAATGTTTAAGCTATGTATAGCGCTGACCCCGTTTATGTGGCCTACCATTTCGTGGCTGAGTTGCTGCTGTTCCCATTTGCTTCCACTTTGTTTCCACTTTGTTATAATACCAGTAACAGTTGGCTGTGGAATATTTAGTAGCAAGGAAATTTCACGGATTGACTTATTGCACAGGTGGCAGCCTATCACGGTACTAGACTTGAATTCACTGAGCTGAGCGACCCATTCTTTCACAAATGTTTGTAGAAGCAGTCTGCATGCCTAGGTGCTTGATTTTTTTACACCTGTGGCCAGGCCTCAAAATTTCTGCTCGCATTTGGTGAGTGGAAATAATGTGGGAGCGAGTCACTGGGAAAGCTGGCACCACTATAAGACAGCACAGACAGCTATGTAGACGGACCCCAGCGCTGCATGGTCCCGAACCTTCAACCTCACCATACCCCCATTCCTCTCCCCGCTCACCCGCAGTGTTTTGTTCTCCTCCCTCAGCCTCGGTTTCCAGCTCTGTCTGGGTCTCTCACTAGGGGGAACATGTGCGGACTGGTACTGTGTACAGGGTGCCACCACAACAACCACTGTGCTCCGGCTGCAGCTGCACTTTCTTCCCCGACAATTTCTCCCCTCTTTTCAAGTGTAGATCTTCTATTCTGTTTCAGTCTCCTCTTTTACTCCTCTCTGCTATCCCGGTCCAGCCACTCCTGTTCTCTGCTTTCCTCCTCTCCTTCCCCGCCATGCACAGTTCCAGCGCTGCTGGAGGACTCTTTCTGTAAGCAGGGACTCTAATGGTAAAGGGGGCTCTGATGGCACAGTGGGGCTTTGATGGGGGGGGATTTTGATGGTCCAGAGGGACTTTGATGGTACTGGGGGACTCTGCTGGTAAACGAGGACTGATAGAGGAGGACATGGGATGGGGGAGGTGGGACTGGAGGAGAAAGGCATGGGATGGAGGAGGTGATTACATTGCTTTAATATTATTAAATATTTTGTTAATATTTATTCTGCATAAAACATTTAACAGGGTCATTTCATGAGATAATTTATGAGGGCATGTTTAGCGGCGGGGCAGGGTAGGAGTCGGATGGGGCAACTGGTGGCGAGTAACTCTTAAGGCCTAATACTTTTGGCACTATAGTGTATGTGTCTTGTTTAGTGGTGGTCGGTTTTCAGCCTTCTTTACCTTGGCCTGGTCTGTGGGCACTGAACACCTTCTATTTCTGGGCACTCCAGGTAGGCTGCAGTTCTGGAATATGACCGCACTAGAGGATGATGGGTTACTGGTATATTCATGTTTGTTTCTTCTCAAATCTTTGGCAGTTAATTTGCCCCCCATTTTTTGTTTTCTCAACATGTTTCTTGGGACCCTGTTGACTATTTGCAACAAACAGTGTGATGGTTCGTTGATCATGCCCCAATATCTTAGCAATTTCAAGAGTTCTGTATCCCTCTGAAAGATACTTTTTACAATTTTTGTCTTTTCAGAGTCCGCTAAATCTCTTTGGCCCTTTTTGCTTGAGGAAAAAATAATTATGCACACCTTGATATCCCATATACCGTATTTTTCGCTCCATAAGACGCACCTGACCATAAGACGCACCTAGGTTTTAGAGGCAGAAAACAAGATAAAAAATATTCTGAACCAATGGACTGCAGACATAGTACAGGAGATGACCAGAGACTGCAGACACAGTACAGGAGATGACCAGAGACTGCAGACACAGTACAGGAGATGACCACAGACTGCAGACACAGTACAGGAGATGACCACAGACTGCGGACACAGTACAGGAGATGACCACAGACTGCGGACACCGTACAGGAGATGACCAGAGACTGCGGACACCGTACAGGAGATGACCAGAGACTGCGGACACCGTACAGGAGGTGACCAGAGACTGCGGACACAGTACAGGGGGTGACCAGAGACTGCGGACACAGTACAGGGGGTGACCAGAGACTGCGGACACAGTACAGGGGGTGACCAGAGACTGCGGACACAGTACAGGGGGTGACCAGAGACTGCGGACACAGTACAGGGGGTGACCAGAGACTGCGGACACAGTACAGGGGATGACCAGAGACTGCGGACACAGTACAGGGGGTGACCAGAGACTGCGGACACAGTACAGGGGGTGACCAGAGACTGCGGACACAGTACAGGGGGTGACCAGAGACTGCGGACACAGTACAGGGGGTGACCAGAGACTGCGGACACAGTACAGGGGGTGACCAGAGACTGCGGACACAGTACAGGAGATTACCAGAGACTGCGGACAGTACAGGACATGACCAGAGACTGCGGACAGTACAGGAGATGACTGCTGACCTTTGGGGAGGGAGGGGGAGTGGGTACCTGAATTTGACAGGTACCCACTCCCACTTTCGCGGAGTTGTCCTCCCTTTAGTGTGGTCACCCGGCTGATAGCCGGGTGCCCAGTGCGCATGCATGAGAAGCGCTGCGCTTTGTGATTGGTCCGCCGGTTTCTGGGACCTGTCGTGTCCCAGAAGACGCCGTACCATTCACAAAGTGCAGCGCTACTCGCGCATGCACACTGGGCACCCGGCTGTCAAACCGAGAGCCCACACTAAAGAAGCCAGCGCGGGAAGACTGCACAGCGATGGAGCGAGGAACAGGTAAGGTCCCGCTGCAGAGCTGAGCGGCCGGCCCGGTATTCTGACACGGCGGCTGTGGAAATACCGGACCGGCCGCTCCATAAGACACACTGAAATTTTCCCTTTTTTAAGGGGAACAAAGTGCGTCTTATGGAGAGAAAAATATGGTATGTTGATCTGCTTAGGCCACACCCTCCCTCATTACACAAATACACCTGATGCGCTTAAATCCAATAAGCATTGAAGTTTATACAGCTTGTTGTTGGACAGTATGCATAAAAATTATGATTTGGTCAAAATACTCACCTGCCTAATAAATTACATAGTTACATTGTTAGTCTGGCTGAAAAAGACAAAAGTCCATCCAGTTAAACCATAAAAAAAAAAAAAGTTTTAATCATATACTCACAGTTGATCCAGAGGCAAAAAAAACTCCAGCAAAGCATGATCCAATTTGCTCCTGCTGGGAAAAAAATTCCTTCCTGATCCCCCGAGAGGCATTCGGATATTCCTTGGATCAACTGTACCTATAAATGTTAGTATCCAGTTATATTCTGTGTGTCTAAGATAGAATCCAGGCCCTTTATTAAAGCAATCCACTGAGCTGGCCAGAACCAACTCTTGAGGGAGTCTATTCCACATTTTCAATGCTCTCACTGTAAAGAAACCTTTCCATGTTTGGAGATTAAATTTATTTTCCTCCAGGCGTAAAGAGTGCCCCCTTGTCTTCTGTGATGATCTCAGGGTGAATAGCTCTACACCGAGCTCACCTCCTCGTAAAAAGAAATCAGATTTGTTTAACCTCCCTGGCGGTATGATTATTTCAGATTTTTGGTGCTGAAAGCGGTACCATTATTTTGCATGGAAATTTGGCGTTTTCTATTGTAGGCCTGTAATTCTTAGGAATAACTCACTGAAATCTGTCCGAACAAGAGTCTAGTAAACATCCCGGGTAGGATAAAACTTGAAACATGAAATCATAAATTATAATTTAATAAATAATCATAAAATATAATAATAAATGTAATTCAGTAATATAATCAAACCAAAAACACTGAAATTTGAAATATAGCGCCAAGTTTGCACATCACTGAGCAAAGTCGCAAAATTGTTTTCAGTGTCTGATGACGAATTTCCCCACGAATCATCACTCAATTCTGAAAGGGGTTTTAATTTACTATCGCTGTTCTCTAGCTGGTCTAAAACCGCTTTTGATCTAAAGGGACACTTTTTGGACGCCATGGACGTTTCTCAGTTTCCAGGCAATAAGAGCAGTAAAAATGCAGGCAGAGCACAAGACAAAGCACTAGGGACAAAATGTATGTGAAATGGTTTGATACAGTAATGTTTTACTATGTGATTTTAGTGATTTTACACTGTGTTCCAAATTATTATGCAAATAATATTTTTCTCATTTACCTAAATAATTGATGTAAATAACAGTCAGCATAATTCTCATGTTATCAACTATTAAGAGTACAATTCAAATTTTATTGAACAAACCTCCTAATGATAACAGTATTTTTTTTTAAACATAAAAAACTTACAATGCACTGTTCCAAATTATTACGCGCTGTAAGTTTCAAAACACTTTATAGATTGTAAAGAACTGAAAATTGTCATTTGTTGTGTTTGCAGCATATTTACTGAAATCAAAAGCTATTTCAATCAAACTTTTAACAACATTTTAACTTTTTAAACATTTTAACAGGTCATGTTAAATTTTAACATAGGACCCCTTATTTGATAGCAGCTTCACAAGTCTTGCATCCATTGAATTTGTGAGTTTTTGGACAGTTTTTGCTTGAATTTTTTTGCAAGATGTCAGAATAGCCTCCCAGAGCTGCTGTTTGGATGTAAACTGCCTCCCAACCTCATAGATCTTTTGCTTGAGGATGCTCCAAAGATTCTCAATAGGATTGAGGTCAGGGGAGGATAGAGGCCACACCATGACTTTCTCTCCTTTTATCCCCATAACAGCCATTGATGCAGAGGTATTATTTGCAGCATGAGATGGTGCATTATCATGCATGAAGATGATTTTATTACGGAAAGCCTAGTTCTTGCTTCTGTACCAGGGAAGAAAGTGGTCAGTCATAAACTCCACATACTTTGCAGAGGTCATCTTTACACCTTCGGGGCCCCTAAAGGGGCTGACCCGCTCTTTTCCCATGATTCCGGCCCAAAACATGACTCCACCACCGCCTTGCTGACGTCGCAGCCTTGTTGGAACAGGGTGGCCGTCCACCAACCATCCACTACTCTATCCATCTGGACCATCCAGGGTTGCACGGCACTCATCAGTGAGCAGGACTGTTTGAAAATGAGTCTTCCTGTATTTTTCTGCCCAATGCAGCCGTTCTGCTTGTGAGCATTGGTTATTGGTGGCCAAATAGAAGGTTTATGCACAGTTGCAAGACTCTGGAGGACTCTACACCTTGATGTCCGTGAGACAGCAGAGGCACCAGCAGCTTCAAATATCTGTTTGCTGCTATGTAATGGTATTTTAGCAGCTGCTCTCTTGATCCGATGCATGGATCTGGCAGAAATCTTCCTCAATGTGCCTTTATCTACACGAACCCGTCTGTGCTCTGAATCAGCCACAAACCTCTTAATAGTGCAATGATCACGCTTAAGTTTTCGTGAAATATCTAATGTTTTCATACCTCAACCAAAGGCATTTAACTATTTCACTCTTTTCGGCAGCAGAGAGATCCTTTTTCTTTCCCATATTGCTTGAAAATGGTGCTCTGCTTAATAATGTGGAACACCCTCCTTTAGTAGTTTTTCCTTAAATTGGGCTCACCGGCCAATCTAGTTATCACAGGTGTCCGAGATTGTTTTCAGTGATCAAAAGAGCCCTGACACACAATGCCATCCATGAGTTACACTGAAAAACAAAATATTTAATCTTTGTGACACTTAACTAGAATTTGCATAATAATTTGGAACACGGTGTAGTGAATGTCACTTTTTGTCATTTTCAAATTTCCCGCCGTTCCGTCCCCCGTACATCCTGACGCTCGCAGGGGCCGGAACCCAGAAGATGGATGCCGGCATCCGCCGGATTACATTGCCGGGGACACTGCAGGAGGGACATCGTGGGAGCGCAGGACAAGGTAAGTGATCGAGGGATCGTGGAGCATGGTACATGGTATTCCCGAGTGTAGCTCACCCCGAGCTACACTCGGGAATACCGCCAGGGAGGTTAACAGCTTGTCTTTCATGAATCCATGCTGTCGCTTAAAATATTTTTTTTCCAGCAAAAAATCATCTATGTGGTATTTTATTCAACTCTCCAGTATCTTCCCAACTATAGAAGTTAAAGTAACAGGTCTATAATTACTTGGTAAAGATTTTGACCCCTTTTTAAATATTGGCACCACATTGGCCTTAATCCAGTGGTACTCTGCCAGTCAAAGAGTCTCTAAAAGTGTGCACAGTGTAGTATATGATCTGCACTAATATAACAGAGGTGTATTCAAAGCTGTGAGTAGCACTGTGAGTTTTGGACACTATTGACTAAGGTTCTAGAACCTTTCTAACAGCAGCAGCCTCATCTTGTTTTTAATTTTCTGTTTTTTTTTTTTTTTAATTCACCAGCAGTTTGATCATTTTCCTTCACTACACCTGTACATATATTTATTTACGCATATTATAATCACAGTACGGGAAAATGGATATTTAGTTGGTGTACCAGTATGTCGTTGTGCTGTCCACTTGCAGTAAATGTACTGTGGGCAGGTGGCAAGTGGTTAAATGGAAATTCAGTCAGAAAAGGCTAAACCTACTTCCACCCCCATTATAAGCCTATTCTATCTAACCCTGTAAAGAAAAGACGTGTTTACTCACCTATTCTGAAGCATCTCAGGTCAAATGATCAGCTCCCAGGCTTCAGTGTATAGGAGAGACAGCTAACAATAGATGCCTCATTGCAAGCCTATGGATGACATCTCCCAGTCATTTGCAGCTGTTGGTGATCTCTCCTCTACACAGAAGCTTCTACTAGACAGATCATGTGACCAAACCACAGCGGCTTCACAATAGGTAAGTATACAGACCTTTTCTTTACAGAGTTAGATTGAATAGGCTTAGAATGGGAGTGGGAGTAGGTTTATCCCAAGTTAGATTTTGACTAAACTCCCACTTAAAAGAGAATATAGAAATGTGATACTTCATTGCTGAAAATTTTAATACAGCATTCCAATTCTAAAAGCATGTTAGAGTGTTACTAAACCCACAACAAAATCAGTCTGTATATGCACTAAATCATGCTTGTTATACTCACTGTGGAATCTAAGGGGTTGATCATTCGCATTGTGTAAAAAGAATGTTTGATCTTCTCTTCTATGATCCTCCCCTTCTACTGTCCCCAATATACAGTATCTCCTGATAGAACAAAGGCTTGGAAAGAAGCTGCACATTCTCAGTTTGGTGTCTATTGCTAGAGAGTTTTTGTTTGTTTTTTTGGTGGGGAGAGTGCGTGTGATCAGCACAGGACCAATTAGCACTGTCCTGACAGAGAATCAGGGGTCCTGCAGCCTCATAGGGGAGAATGAAAACTCCTCCTACAAGCTTTAACCATTGTTCTGCTGGACACTGAAAGAAGTCACAAGACTGCTCTAACTGTTGATGAGAAAAGGTATTTAGCAGTTTTACTAAAATATTTGCATTTCCTCGTTCTGTGTACTGTGGGAGACCGGATATAGTAAATGCAGGGTCCTGGATTTAGTAACATTTTAGTGACTGTTTTCTTGTTTTAGGTGTCTCTTGCTGGCACAGCACAATCTCAGCCATATGATGACAGCACACTCCCTCTCATTGACCGCAGCCAGAAAACTGGTAAGTGTGTTAAAATATCTGAACTTCTCCTTTAACCACTTGCCCTCCAAAGGATTTACCCCCCTTAATGACCAGGCCTCTATTTGCTACTCGGCGCTGCACTAATTCAACTGATAATTGCGCGGTCATGCAATGCAGTACCCAAACTAAATTTGTCTTTTTTTCACACAAATAGAGCTTTCTTTCTTTCTTGGTGGTATTTGATCACCTGTGTGCTTTTTATTTTTTGCGCTATAATAAAAAAAAAGACCGAAAATGTTGAAGAAAAACGATATTTTTTACTTTCGTCTATAAAAAATATATAGTTAACTCAAACTTAGTTATACATTTAGGCTAAAATGTATTCTGCTACATGTTTTTGGTAAAAAAAAAAAAATCCTAATAAGTGTATATTGATTACTTTGTATGAACGTTATAGCGTCTACAAACTATGGTATAGATACTGCAATTTACGCTATTTTTTTTGCTGTACAGCGCTGCACTAGTTTAACGGACAATTGCGCGGTCATGCAATACAGTACATAAATGAAATTTATGCCCTTTTTTCGCACAAATAGAGTTTTCTTTTGGTGGTATTTTATCACGTGCGCTTTTTATTTTTGGCCCTATAAACAAAAAGTTTTGAAGAAAAACAAACTTGTCTAAATAAATTAAGACTCCTCCTCACATCCAGCAACCCCAGCCTTTCTTCCTCTTTACCGTCAGAGGAAGAACAAAAGGTTGGTAGAACTATATCCTGCGACCTATGAAAAGAGGAGGATACCTTAGGAAGGAACCCTGGATCCGTCCTAAGCACTACCCTGTCCTTAAAAATGGTCAGGTAAGGTTCCCTAATAGAAAGCGCTTGCAACTCACTCACCCTACGGGCTGTCGTGATGGCTACCAAAAAAACAATCTTTAAGGTTAACCTAATTGCTGACTCTTCCAAAGGCTCAAAAGGTTCCTGGACCAAGGCCTTTAGAACCAAGGACAGATCCCAAACTGGACAAGATCCCACCTTAGTAGGCCTAGCCCTGGAAAGAGATCTGAAAAAATCCATTACAAAGGGATTTTGTTGCAAAGATACCTGCAAAAAAATACTCAAAGCTGAAGCTTGTACCTTCAAGGTGCTGATCGAGAGGCCCCGATCCGCACCCTCCTGAAAAAAATCCCAAATCGTCGGAATGTCAAGAGGCCCCGGTCGGCCTGAACACCACGAGTTAAACTTCCTCCAGCCCTTAGAATAAATGGCTCTGGTTACTGGCTTACGACAGTTTACTCAAGTCTTTACTACAGAATCGGAGAACCCCCTGGCCCTGAGGATCTCTTCCTCAGAAACCAAGCCGTCAACCGTCAGGTCTTGACCCGCGGATGCAGAAGAGGACCCTACGCAATCAGATCCCCCCTTTCTGGTAAAGGGAACGGGCGAGCTGAAACCAGTTTGTTCAGTAGAGAGAACCAGGGCCTCTTTGGCCAGAAGGGTGCGATTAAGATCAAATCCGCCCCTTCTTTGAAATATTTTTTCAGGACCGCCGGGATCAGCCTGATTGGAGGGAATGCATAGGCCAAACTGAAGTCCCAAGAGGTTGACAGAGCGTCTATTCCCAAGCTCTGCTCTCGCGGGTTCAGGGAAAAAAACTGATCGACCTTTCTGTTCTCCTGTGAAGCAAACAGATCCACCTCCGGATTCCCCCACTTGAACACTATCTCCCGAAAAACCCCCTGGTTGAGTGACCAATCGTCATGACTGAAAGATCGACGACTTAGGAAATCCGCCAGCGAATTGTGTGAACCCTTCAAATGCACCGCCGATATCGACAGCAGATTCTGTTCCGCCCAGGTCAGAATACTGCCCGCGATCCTCTGCAGTGAAGGACTCCTTGTACCCCCCTGCTTGTTTATATAGGCTACTGTCGCTACGTTGTCTGAACGAATCTGCAAATGATGGGTTTCTAACCTTGCTTGAAAGACCTCCAAGGCCTTCCACACCGCCAACAGTTCCCTTTGATTTGAGGACCTTAACGAGTCCTCCCGGGACCACCTTTCCTGAGCCGTTCTCCCTAGTAGATGGGCTCCCCAACCAAAACTGCTGGCGTCCGTGGTCAAAATGAGCGGAGCTAACTGTCTCCAATCCAGACCCCCGGTCAAGTTTCTTTCCCTTCGCCTCCACCTAAGAGATATCTTGACCCTGGACGGAAGTTGGATCATCCGATCCAATGCCAAGATATCCCCGTCCCATACTTTCAATAAGAAAGCCTGTAGTGGCCTTTGGTGGAACCTTGCCCACGCAACCGCCGGAAAACAGGATGTCATGAGACCCACTGCCCTTGCGACTTCCCTCACTGAGACCGGCAGGTTGCACTGCAACCCTGCCAATACCCGATCCATCCTCCTGACCTTGTCTCGAGGTAGAAAAATCTTTCCCTCTAGAGATGAGATCTCGTACCCTAGATAAACCACCCTCTGAGCGGGTATAAGAGACGACTTTTTCCTGTTGATGAGCCAACCCAGACCCTGAAGGAGATTCTGAGCTACCCCTAGGTCCTCGTTCAACTGTTGACGAGACCCGGCCACCACGAGCAAGTCGTCCAAATACGGAATTATCTTTATTGACCTTAGTCTTAGGGGAACCAGAGCCTCTGCCAATACCTTTGTAAAGATCCTTGGTGCCGAAGGGCAAGGCCCGGAACTGCCAATGGAAGGTCTGCGAGCCCATCCTTATGGCCAACCTCAGGAATTTCTGGCTTGTCTGATGGATGGGAATGTGAAAGTAAGCATCCCTCAAATCTAACGTGGCCATGAAGCACCCCTGGACAAGGATATTCCTTACCGAATATATCGATTCCATTCTGAAGTGCTTGTACTTTAGGGCCTGATTCAAGGGGCGAAGATTCAAGATCAACCTGAACTTGCCTGAGGGCTTTCCCACGACAAAGACGTGGGAATAACACCCCAAACCCAGCTCGCTGTGAGGCACCTGAACCAGAACTCTTTGGTCCACCAGTTCCCCAATAAGACCGCACAGCGCCTGAGACTTCCTGCGATCCCTGGGAAGCTTGGTAAACAAGAACCTGCTTGGAGGAGAGGCCTCGAACTCCAGTCTGTAGCCTCCCTGAATCAGGCTCCAAATGTAGTGGTTCGGGGAGATAGAAGCCCACTGAGGCAGAAAGGTCCCCAGCCTTCCCCCTACTGGGCCGCCCAAGTCATAGAGACTTGGAGGCTCCCTGAGGAGGATTGAATAATATTCCTCCTCGTCCCCTGTTTTTATGCCCTGTCCAATGCTTTTTTGGCTGCATCTCCCTACCCTGTGGCAACTGCGTTCTAGGGCGAAAGGTTTTCCTAGGAAAGGTTTTCTTTCTACTTTCCGGAAAAGCCTTTTTTCTATCTGCGGTACGCTCTAGAGCCTCCTCCAGGCCCGGGCCAAAGAGGTTATCCCTTTGAAAATGGCAATGCGCATAAGCGCAATTTAGACGCTGAATCCCCTGTCCAGGTTTTTAGCCGTAAAGCTCGCCTAGCTGAATTCACCAAGGCTGAAGACCTGGCCGTGAGCTTAGCCGACTCCGCCGAGGCATCCGCCAAAAACCCTGCTGCTTTAAGAAGCAGCGGTAGTGATTTTAAAATCTGCTGCCTCGAGGTTCCTGCTGCTAAATGATTTTGCAGCTGGGTTAATCAGCACTCCAAATTCCTGGCCACACAGGTCGCAGAAAGAGCTGGCCTTAAACTAACATATGTAGATTCCCAAGCTCTCCGTAATAAGACTTCCCCCCTCTTGCCCATAGGATCCCTTAGGGCCCCCATGTCCTCAAAGGCCAGATCTGTTTTCCTCAAAATCCTGGACAAAGGAGCGTCCAACCTCGGAACCTTATTCCAAGGTTGCAAGGGATCCTCATCAAAGGGGAACCTTCTTTTTAATGCACCCGAAAAGAAAGGCTTCCTCTCCGGGTTTTCCCATTCTTGTTTGATAGTCTCCACCAGGGAACTATGCACTGGAAACACCCTGCTCTTTTTAGCGTGGAGCCCCTGATACATGAGATCATGTTTGGACAAGGCTACTTCCTCCTCCTCAATCTCCAGGGTTTCATAAATCGCTTTCAAAAGCTTGTCTACCTCCTCTAAGGCCAATCTATACTTAGAGCCCTGAAAAGCAGGAGATTCCTCATCCTCCGACCCCGAACCCAACTGTGAAGACGTACGGGATCGAGGCACCTCCTCCTCGGTTTCTTCCTCCGGGACTTCCTGCCTAGAGGCCCCTACCATCACGGCAGACTGCGTCCCAAGCTCTAACGGTGTCTGGACCCCATCCAGGAGGGACCGAAACGCCTGAAACGTTGCCGTCATATCCTCTTTAATAGAGGACAAAACTTTATGGCACGTCGTGAAAGACTCGTCCCTAACTACACTATCAACGCAACTGCGGCAAAGGGGCTTCTCATATCCTGACCCTAATTTAGCCGCACACACTGCACATTTCCTCTTTGGGGCCTGCACTGGGGTCCTGTCCTGCGTTTTAGCCTAAAAACGACAAAAAGAAATAGGCACCCATTATTCCTAAGACCCCCTCACTGCACCCAGTGCTATGGGGAACCTGCAGTGTGCCCTCCATCACCAACCATGGGGACTGAGGGACCTCCTATCAACCTCCCAGGGATCAAGCATAAAGGGGGGCCTCCCCAAGCTTACCTGGGAGGAGCCGGTACTGGGACCAGGATCAGCCTGCGAAGGTCCGGCTTCCATTTCTTTCCCCTTGCGTGGAGACAGCACCGCTGCTCTTTTCGCCCATGCAGCACTTCCCGGGCGGCAGCCTGCGCCTCTTTAAGGGAGACCGGAACCGCGTCTCCGGTGCCCGATGCTGACGTGACTGGGCAGACTTCCGGCCCTTGGAGCGCATCCGCCCCCGGAGACCGCGCTACTTCTGGTCCCTGGAGCGCAGCCCAGCCAACCGGAAGTCCCGCCTGCCCCCGCGTTCATTCCACTGAATGCCCGGGAAATGAAAGCAGGCTGAGGGGACGAACTGAACCGGTCCCCCCGTGACACCGCCAACGACGGTCACCCGCCTGGGCAAGAAGGCTACCGCCGGTACCAGCCCCACACCGTGGAAGGCACCAGGGAGAGGAGGTAAAACAGACCTGCTAACACCCTTCCAGGACAGCCTTCCCGAGAGTGCGAGGATCCTGAAGGTTCCTAGCGTGCTTCCCTCTGGTTCGGGAAACACTAAAAAACTGGATGGGAGGCCTGGGGGTCCGCCTTTTAAAAGGCATGGGGGGATGGCGTGTTTCCTGATCCGGAGGGAGGAGCTCTAAGTCTCAAGTGGCTGTCCTGGAAGACGTAGGGAGAAAAAAACATTTTCTCATTTCAGTCATAAAAAATATCCAAAAAAACTAAAATTTCATCATAAATTTAGGCCAAAATGTATTCTGCTACATGTTTTTGGTTTAAAAAAATCCCAATAAGTGTATATTGATTGCTTTGTGTGAAAGTTATAGCATCTACAAACTATGGTATAGATTTTAGTTTCTGACTGCTTATCATTTCTTGAGGTGCTAAAATACCAGAATAGTACAAACATCCCCAAATTACCTCTTCTCGGAAAGTAGACACCCTAAGATACCTGCTGAGAGGCATATTGAGTTCATGGAAGATTTTGTTTTTTTTCCACAAGTTTCTGGAAAATGACGAAAACATATTTTTATTTTTTTTTTTTTACACAAAGTTGTCATTTAAATGATTTATTTCTCGCAAAAAAAGTTTTTTTTTACTTTTAATGCACAAAAACACAATATATTGGCCAATCATTTTGGTAAAATATAAAAGTTGATGGTATGCCGAGTAAATAGATACCAAACATGACATGATTTAAAACAGCGCATTCCCCGTGCAATGGCGACAAACTGCATAAATTTTTAATATCCATAGGCAACGTTTTAAAAGCCTTTACAAGCTACCATTTTAGATTTACAGAGGTCGTCTAGTGTTAGAATGACTGCCCTTGATCTGACGTTCATGGCGATACCTCACGTGTATGGTGCAACCGCTGTTTACATACCGGCACAGGGTCAACGCTCGTGCACACAGGTGTGCGTGCGGGGGGCAAGGTTTTTTTTCTTAAAGTTATTTAGATTTTTTTAATTTTACACAGTCACTTTCATTTTTTTTTTTTTAACCACTTGCCGCCCAGCCACTGTAGATATACGGTGGCAGGGCGGCACTCACAGGCAAAACCACGTTTTAAAATGTGGTTCTGCAAAACAGGTAGGGGGCGCACGAGAGGCGCGTGCACGCCCTACCTGTCCCGCGGGTGTCATCAGCGGGTCCCAGCCAGTGATTACCGGCTTTTTGGCCGCGATGAGCTGTGATCACTGACAGATAGCAGGGCTGCATTGTTTACACACAGCCCTGTTATCTGTCAGTTGCTCAGCTCCTGACAAGCTGCAGAGGGTTTCTCTCCCTTGATCAGCTCCCCCCTCCCTCCCCCCCCTCCAGCACACACCCCCTCCCCCTAGTAAAACACTCCCCTCACACAGTGAACACTAAAAATGTTAACCCCTTCCTCCCCATTGCCATTAGTACAGTTTCAGTGGGTTTTTTTTTTTCACTGATCACTGTATTGGTGTCACTGGGGATGTCAGTGACCCCAAGTCAGTTCCCCCCCAGTGTCAAAATGTCCGCCGCAGTCCCGCCATAAGTCGCTGGTCGCCGTCATATGTCGCTGATCGCTGCAATATGTTGCTGATCGCCACCATTATTAGTATAAATAAAATAAAAAATCCCAGTATCTTTCCCGCCATTTGTAAACGCTATAACTTTCACGTAAACCAATTTACACGTATTGGGATTTTTTTTTTAGCAGAGACATGTCGCAGAATGCATTTTGGATGAAATTTGTGACAAAATTTGATTTTTTTATTGTTTTTACTGGACATGTTTTATAGCAAAAAGTCCAAAATATTGTTTTTTTGTCTCAAAATTGTCAGCCTTTTTTTTTTATAGCGCAAAAAATTAAAAACGCACAGGCGATCAAATACCACCGAAAGAAAGCTCAATTTGTGGGAAAAAAAGGATGTAAATTTAATTTGGGTGCAGTGTTGCATGACCGCGCATTTGTCACTTAAAGTAACTCAGCGCCGTAACACAAACCTCTTCTGTAACCGCTTCCTTAGCACCGTACAGCAGAAATACTGCTACAGGGCGGAATGGGTACGCAAAATCACATATATATATACGTAATTCGCGCTCCCGTGGTTTTCACACCCCTCCCAGATAGCGTCAGATTGCCCGTCCGTACACCAGTCATCACATTTAACCCCTTGATTGCCAGGAGCACGCCCATGTACAATAAGCCTCCATTGCTAGTATAGTGTCTGAACGGGTCAATATCTTTGATCAGGTCAGCATTATACCAGCGTTCACATTAGTATAGCGTCCCCAAAAACGCAGCGTTAGCGGGATCAGCCCCTGCACCTGCCAACACCTGCCTTAAGCCCCTACGCTTACCCCCCCCCCCTTCTCCCCCAGCAAGTGCAGTGTCAGTAGGTCACTGTCACTTGATACATTGCACACAAAACCGCAGTGTTCGCAGAATCAGGCCTGATCTCTGTTAGCACTTGTCGGTAAATTTTGATGACTCTCATATGCAGCAGAGTGCCAGTACTAGTACCGCTCTACCTTTTGGTGAACTGGCGAGTACCAGCCATCTAGTACATCCTGGTCTTTCACATACCTCCTTGATTTTTGGAGGTGTTTTTCCACAGAATATCTGTATGCGTTGATTGTGGATCAAAGCAGTCTATATGCACAACAATTTATCGCCGCCAACCCAAATTCAAACCTTGCCAGACCATTCGCATGGAAACTCATTACGGTTTTCAAATTTACATTTTTTTGGGGCCTAACCCTCAACATGGGCATTACTAAAAGAAATGAATTTCGGTTGTATTGGTCCGCAGACCCGATTCATCATATGCCATGTTCTCTGCTGCCGTGGCCAGGCATAGATATGAGAGTATAATGTGTTTTATACATTTCAGCGACAATACACTCTGTCATCCTCGGGGTAACCCTGAATTTGACGGCTCCACAAAATTCAGCCCCTCGCAAATTGCCTTAACCTAAAATTTGCAGATGTCTATACTCCCCAGCAAAACATCTGCGTTGAGGAGTCCCTTATTAAATTTTCTGGCCACCTTGCATTCAAACAATTTCTTCCCTGCAAGCGTGCCAGATATGGGGTCAAGATGTAGAAGACCTGTGAGAGGACAACAGGCTATACTTATAAGTTTCGGATTTACAAGGAAAAGATAGTCACGTGGAGCCACCCGGATGCCCAGACTACATGGGGAGCAGTGGCAAGATAGTTTGGGACTTGGTGTCATCATTTCTCCATACGGGGTACCACTTATACGTGGACAATTTTTATTCAAGCGTGCCACTATTTAGACATTTATTCAATCTTGGAACTGGCACTTGTGGCAAAGTGTGACCTAATGTGTGCCCACCATTAGAAGTGGGTGGATGCAGGGCGGTATATTCTAATGGTGGGCATACCACACACTTTTTTTCTGGCAGATATTTCGTCTCATTTTTTCATTCAGTCCACAGGCTGCATACAAAAAAAAAAAAAGAACATGGCATATATACCCAACAAGGACCTGTGACGTACTGGTACATCACTGGATTTGAATGGTTATACCAGGATGATACCTACAGCTGCAGGCATCATCCTGGTATCGTTTTTTTCAGCCGGTGATCGGCTTTCATGTAAAAGCAATCCTAGTGGCTAATTAGCTGCAAGATTGCTTTTACAAGCAGTGGAAGATTATGTCCCCCTCCCCCGCTGCCTTCCACGGCCTTCTCGGGCAGTTTCGTGCCATCGGGGGAACCTGAGAATGCAGCCGGTGTTTCTGCCAGCTGACCATAGAGCTGATTGGACACCAGAATGATGCCAACCATCTCTATAGTCTAAGAATTCGGAAGCTACAAGCATTTCATCACTTCAGTTTCGCAGGATATAAACAGCGCCATTTGTAAATTGGGAAAGCATCTGATCACACCTATTTTGGTTTGATTAGATAATGTAAGGGCAGAGGAGATATCTAGAGTCTGATAGACCCCAGATTTCTCAAAAAAGAATATATGACAATGCCCATTGAAGTTATAGGGGTTATTTACATTCCCTGTTATAGCATTAAAAGTGATTAAAAAAAAAAAAAAATGAAAGGTACAATGTAAAAATAATAAAAAAAAAAAAAATCAAAATAACTATAAAAAAAAAAAAAAATTGCCCCTCCCATGTGCGCACACCTGTGTGCACAAGCCTTGACCCTGTGCCGTTATGTAAACAGCGGTTGAACCATGCATGTGAGGTATTGCCGTGAACGTCAGATCGAGGGCAGTAATTCTAACACTAGACCTCCTCTGTAAATCTAAAATGGTGGCTTTTAAAGGCTATTAAAGAGCTTCCTATGGATATTAAAAATGTTTGCAGTTTGTCGCCATTGAACGTGGCATGCGCAGTTTTAAAGCATGTCATGTTTGGTATCTATTTACTCGGCATACCATTATCTTTTATATTTTAACAAACAATTGGCCAATATATTGTGTTTTTGTGCATTAAAAGTAAAAAAAGTGTATTTTTTTTTTTAAAAAATTGCATTTGAAAAATTGCTGCGCGAGTACTATGTGCCATAAAAAATTGTAGTACCCACCATTTTATTCACTAGGGTGCCTGCTTTAAAAAAATATATAATGTTTGGGGGTTTAAATTCATTTCCTTGCAAAAAATACTGATTGTTTTCATGTGAACAAAAAGGCTTGGTCTTCAGGTGGTTAGAAGAGTGAATGATGTGTGGCATAAACTTCTAATGCTGGGCATAAAACGCCCCCACCCCCCAAAATGACCCCTTTTTGGAAAGTAGTCACCCCAAACTATTTGCTGAGAGGAATGTTGAATCAATAGAAGAATTTATTTTTTTACCACAAGTTTTTGGAAAATGACAAAAATAATTTTTTTTTTTTTTTACTACACAAAATTGTCACTTAAATTATTTACTGCTCACACATGCCATGGTTATATGTGGAATTACTCCCCAAAATACATTTTGCTACTTCTTCTGAGTATGGGGGTACCACATGTGAGAGACGTTTTGGCAGTCTAGCCAAGTACAGGACCCCAAAATCCAATAAGCACCTTCAGGCTTTTAAAGGGCTTTATTTCCTCATTACACTTCCAGACTACCTATCACAGTTTCGGAGGCCCTGAAATGCCAGGATAGCACCTAACCCCCCCAAATTACCCCTTTTTGGAAAGTAGACACCCCAAGGAATTTGATAAGAGGCACGGTAAGTATTTTGCAGATCTCATTTGTTGCCACAAGTTTTTGGAAAATGAAGAAAAAAACCAAACATTTTTTCTGTTCTTTTTTTATATTTCAAAAACTTGTGAGAAAAAATGAGATCTTCAAAATACTCACCATGCCTATTTTTAAATTCCTTGGGGTGTCTACTTTCCAGAAAGGGGTCATTTGGGGGGGGGGGGGGTTTGGGGCTATCCTGGCATGTCAGGACCTTCGAAACTGTGATAGGTAGTGAGGAAGTGTAATGAGGAAGTTACGCACCTTCAGGCTTTCAAAGTGGTCATTGGATTTCAGGCTCCTGTATGTGCCTAGGCTCCCAAAAAGTCTCACACGTGGTATCCCCATACTCAGTAGAAGTAGCAGAATGTATTTTGGGGTGTAATTCCACATACACCCATGGCTTGTGCGAGAGAGAAATCATTTAAATGACAACTTTGTGTAAAAAAAAAAAAAAAAAGTTTGTCATTTTCCAGAAACTTGTGGAAAAAAATAAATCTTCCATGGACTCAATATGCCTCTCAGCAGATAGCTTAGGGCAGTGGTTCTCAACCTTTCTAACACCGCGACCCCTTAATACAGTTCCTCATGTTGTGGTGACCCCCAACCATAAAATTATTTTCGTTGCTACTTCATAACTGTAATTTTGCAGTAGGAGGAATAGTGCCACGTCATTGGTGTCAGTGGGAGGAATAGTGCCCCATCATTGGTATCAGTGGGAGGAATAGTGCCCCGTCATTGGTGTCAGTGGGAGGAATAGTGCCCCGTCATTGGTGTCAGTGGGAGGAATAGTGCCCCGTCATTGGTGTCAGTGGGAGGAATAGTGCCCCGTCATTGGTGTCAGTGGGAGGAATAGTGCCCCGTCATTGGTGTCAGTGGGAGGAATAGTGCCCCGTCATTGGTGTCAGTGGGAGGAATAGTGCCCCGTCATTGGTGTCAGTGGGAGGAATAGTGCCTCGTCATTGGTATCAGTGGGAGGAATAGTGCCCCGTCATTGGTGTCAGTGGGAGGAATAGTGCCCCATCATTGGTGTCGGTGGGAGGAATAGTGTCCCATCATTGGTGTCAGTGGGAGGAATAGTGCTCCATCATTGGTATCAGTGGGAGGAATAGTGCCCCATCATTGGTGTCAGTGGGAGGAATAGTGCCCCATCATTGGTGTCAGTGGGAGGAATAGTGCCCCATCATTGGTATCAGTGGGAGGAATAGTGCCCCATCATTGGTATCAGTGGGAGGAATAGTGTCCCATCATTGGTATCAGTGGGAGGAATAGTGCCTCATCATTGGTGTCAGTAGGAGGAATAGTGCCTCATCATTGGTGTCAGTGGAAGGAATAGTGCTCCATCATTGGTATCAGTGGAAGGAATAGTGCTCCATCATTGGTGTCAGTGGGAGGAATAGTGCTCCATCATTGGTATCAGTGGGAGGAATAGTGCCCCATCATTGGTGTCAGTGGGAGGAATAGTGCCCCATCATTGGTGTCAGTGGGAGGAATAGTGCCCCATCATTGGTATCAGTGGGAGGAATAGTGCCCCATCATTGGTATCAGTGGGAGGAATAGTGTCCCATCATTGGTATCAGTGGGAGGAATAGTGCCCCATCCTTGGTGTCAGTGGGGGGAGGAATAGTGCCCCATCCTTGGTGTCAGTGGGGGGAGGAATACTGCCCCATCCTTGGTGTCAGTGGGGGGAGGAATACTGCCCCATCCTTGGTGTCAGTGGGGGGAGGAATACTGCCCCATCCTTGGTGTCAGTGGGGGGAGGAATCGTGCCCCATCCTTGGTGTCAGTGGGGGGAGGAATCGTGCCCCATCCTTGGTGTCAGTGGGGGGAGGAATCGTGCCCCATCCTTGGTGTCAGTGGGGGAGGAATAGTGCCCCATCGTTGGTGTCACTTGGGGGAGGAATAGTGCCCCATCGTTGGTGTTAGTGGGAGGAATAGTGCCCCATCGTTGGTGTCAGTGGGAGGAATAGTGCCCCATCGTTGGTGTCAGTGGGAGGAATAGTGCCCCATTATTGGTATTAGTGACACCAATGATGGGGCACTATTCCCACTGACACCAATGATACTTACCTTGCTGACCCCTGCTCCAGCCTGGGCTCGCTCGCTCCCTCCCTCTCCCATGGTACACACTTACCTGTCAGCTGTCTTCCTTCTCCGGCCGCTCTCCTCCTCTTCACTCGCTCCATCTTCGCGGTGCCGCTCGGCTCCTCCTCTCCAAGCTCCACCTCCTTGCCAGTGATTGGCCGCCTGTGTGCCTCTCCTGAGCTACAGTCCCGGCGGCCAATCACAGGCAAGGATTGATCTCGAGGTGTGTCCAGATGACAGGGGCGGCATGTCATCCCGCCCACACCTGGAGACGGCGGCGGCGAGGAGCGGTGTCTCGGTTCCTAAGACCATCGGAAATATGTGTTTTCCGATGGTCTTAGGCGACCCCTGTGGAAGCGTCGTTCGACCCCCAAAGGGGTCGCGACCCCCAGGTTGAGAACCGCTGGCTTAGGGTGTCTAATTTCTGAAAAGGGGTCATTTGAGGGTTTTTGTACTATTCTGGTATTTTAGCACCTCAAGAAATGTGATGGGCAGTCAGAAAGTAAAAGCTGTGTAAATTCCATTATCTATACCATAGTTTGTAGACGCTATAACTTTCCCAAAAAGCAATCAATATACACTTATTGGGATTTTTTTAACCAAAAACATGTAGCAGAATACATTTTGGCCTAATTTTATGACGAAATTTTAGTTTTTTTTTAGATATTTTTTATGATCAAAATGAGAAAATATTGTTTTTTTTCAAAAAAAATTTTTTTCTTCAAAACTTTTTTTGGTTATAGCACCAAAAATAAAAAGTGCACAGGTGATCAAATACCACCAAAAGAATGCTCTATTTGTGTTAAAAAAATGACATAAATTTCATTTATGTACAATATTGCATGACCGCGCAATTGTCCGTTAAACTAGCGCAGCGCTGTATAGCAAAAAAATGTCGTAAATTGCAGTATCTATACCATAGTTTGTAGACGCTATAACTTTCACACAAAGCAATCAATATACGCTTATTGGGATTTTTTTTTACCAAAAACATGTAGCAGAATACATTTTGGCCTAAATTTATAACTAACTTTGAGTTTACTATATATTTTTTATAGCTGAAAGTAAAAAATATTTTTCTTCAAAATATTTGGTCTTTTTTTGTTTATAGCGTAAAAAATAAAAAGCGCACAGGTGATCAAATACCACCGAAAGAAAGCTCTATTTGTGTGAAAAAAAGGACGTAAATTTCGTTTAGGTGCAGCATTGCATGACCGCACAATTATCAGTTGAATTAGTGCAGCGCCAAGTAGCAAAAAGAGGCCTGGTCATTAAGGGGGGTAAATCCTCTGGAGCTCAAGTGGTTAATCACTTTTAATGCTATCACAGGGAATGCAAATATCCCCTATAACTTCAATGGGCATTTTCATATATTCTTTTTTGAGAAATCTGGGGTCTATCAGCCTCTAGATATCTCCTCTACCCTTACATTATCTAATCAAACCAAGATCGGTATGATCAGATGCTTTCCCAATTTACAAATGGCGCTGTTTATACCCTGCGAAACTGAAGTGCTCGTAGCTTTTGATTTCTTAGGCTATAGAGATGCTTGGCACCATTCTGGTCTCCAATAAGCTCTATGGTCAGCTGACAGAAACACCAGCTGCATTCTCAGGTTCCCCCGATGGAAGGTCGTGGAAGGCAGCGTGGGAGGGCGCGCATTGTCTCCCGCTGCTTGTAAAAGCAATCCTGCAGCTAATTAGCCACTAGGATTGCTTTTACATGAAAGCCGGCTGAAAAAAATGATACAAGGATGATGCCTGCAGCTGTAGGCATCATCCTGGTATAACCATTCAAAGTCCAGTGATGTACCAGTACGTCGCTGATACTTGTTGGGTATATACAGTGAGGAACAGAAGTCATTTGAACACCCTGTGATTTTGCAAGTTCTCCCACTTAGAAATTATGGAGGGGTCTGAAATTGACATTGTACAGGTGAAAATCGAAAAATTAGAATATCGTGCAAAAGTTCATTTATTTCAGTAATGCAACTTAAAAGGTAAAACGAATATATGAGATAGACTCATTACATGCAAAGCAAGATAGTTCAAGCCGTGATTTGTCATAATTGTGATGATTATGGCTTACAGCTCATGAAAACCCCAAATCCACAATCTCAGAAAATTTTGAATATTACATGCAATCAATAAAACAAGGATTGTACATAGAACAATATCGGACCTCTGAAAAGTATAAGCATGCATATGTACTCCGTACTTGGTTTGGGCCCTTTTGCAGCAATTACTGCCTCTATGCGGCTTGGCATGGAAGCTATCAGCCTGTGGCACTGCTGAGGTGTTATGGAAGACCAGGATGCTTCAAAAGCGGTCTTCAGCTCTTCTGCATTGTTCGGTCTCATGTCTCTCATCTTTGTCTTGGCAATGCCCCATAGATTCTCTATGGGGTTCAGGTCAGGCGAGTTTGCTGGCCAATCAAGCACAGTAATCCCACAGTCATTGAACCAGGTTTTTGTGCTTTTAGCAGTGTGGGCAGGTGCCAAGTCCTGCTGGAAAATGAAGTCAGCATCCCCATAAAGCTTGTCTGTGGAAGGAAGCATGAAGTGCTCCAAAATCTCCTGGTAGACGGCTGCGTTGACCCTGGACTTAATGAAGCACAGTGGACCAACACCAGCAGATGACATGGCTCCCCAAATCAATACAGACTGAGGAAACTTCACACTGGACTTCAAGCATCTTACAGTGTGTGCCTCTCCATTCTTCCTCCATACTCTGGGTCCTTGGTTTCCAAATGAGTTGCAAAAGTTGCTCTCATCAGGACTTTGGACCACTGAGCAACATACCAGGTCTGTTTTTCTTTAGCCCATGTAAGACGCTTCTGACATTGTTTGTTGTTCAGGAGCTGCTTGACAAGAGGAATACGACATTTGAAGCCCATGTCCAGGATCCGTCTGTGTGTGGTGGCTCTTGATGCACTTACTCCAGCCTCAGTCCACTTCTTGTGAAAGTCCCCAACACTTTTGAATGGCCTTTTCCTGACAATCCTCTTCAGGCTGCGGTCATCCCTGTTGCTTGTGCACCTTTTTCCTTCCACACTTTTTCCTTCCACATAACTTTCTATTAATGTGCTTTGATATAGCACTTTGGGAATATCCAACTTCTTTTGCAATTACCTTTTGAGGCTTTCCCTCCTTATGGAGGGTGTCAATGAAGGTTTTCTGCACAACTGTCAGGTCAGCAGTCTTTCCCATGATTGTGATTCCTACTGAACCAGACTGAGACCATTTAAAGGGCTCAGGAACCCTTTGCAGGTGTTATGGCTTAATTAGCTGATTAGAGTGGGACACTTTGAGCCGAGAATATTGCACCGTTTCACAATATTTAAATTTTCTGAGATTGTGGATTTGGGGGTTTCATGAGCTGTAAGCCATAATCATCACAATTATGACAAATCACGGCTTGAACTATCTTGCTTTGCATGTAATGAGTCTATTTCATATATTAGTTTCACCTTTTAAGTTGCATTACTGAAATAAATGAACTTTTGCACAATATTCTAATTTTTCAAGTTTCACCTGTAGGTGCATTCCAACTCTGAGAGACAGAATTAAAAAAAAAAAAATTCAGGAAATCACATTGTATGATTTTTCTTGTTCAAACTTTTTATTGGTATTATAACATAGGAAGAAAGACATTAACAGTAGGCAATAGACTTTATATTGACAGTAAAGTGCAGGGAAAAGTATATACAGTGTCAATGTCATTATATAGCAGGGGAGAGTCAAGAAAACAAAGCAGTACAACGTGATGCCAAATAAGTAAAAATTATTATCAGAAGGTAGTGGCATATCACACTGACATGAAACGATAGGGATGATTACTCTCCTGGGCTGCGTAGGGAGTTAGGGGTGAACAGAGGGGGACCGAGAGGGGGGGGGGGGTGAGAGAGGGGTGACGGAGATGACTCCATGGTTGGAAGGGAAAGAGGTAGCGATTTGTGTGTTCGGTTGGAAGTGGTGCCGGATTAATGCTGAAAATACACGGTTTGCACATCAGGGACAAAGGAGCGATTCATCAAAGTTCTGCGGGAGGAAACCTTCTACCCAAGGATTCCAGACATTCAGGAACTTAGGAATTGTATCAAGGATTGTGGCTTCTACCTTTGCGTGTATCATGGCTCTAGTTTTAACAGCAGCAATGCTTAAAGTGGGGGATTTCCAGGATTTTACAATAACCTGCTTGGCTGCTGTGGTAATTTGTAGGATGAGTTTGAATTGCGATGTAGTTATGCCAGGAGGGCGTAGATTGAGAAGTGCTGTTGTTGGGGAAGGTTGAAGCGGGGCTGCACTAAATTTGGAGATCATGTTAAAGACGTCCGCCCAGAATGTTTGGGCTATTGGGCAGTCCCACCATATGTGATAATGCGTTCCCGGGTCTGCACAGCCTCTAAAGCAGTTAGGGGAGTAATTAGGGGTGTATTTTGCGATTCTCGCCAGAACCAAGAACCATCGTGTTAAAACTTTAGTTGGTTTCCATGGCTACAATATTCTGTGAAGAAGATTTTGTGTTGGCCTAGATGTGGTCCCAGTCAGACGGGTCTAATTGTTTAGGTCTGTTTCCCATCTGTAGGTATATGAAGGGGGGGATGTGGTGGCCGAAGTTGAGTATGGAATACAGGCATGAAATGAGGCCGCGTCTATGGGGGTCTTTATAGCAGGCCCGTTCAAAGGGGGACATGGTGTTAGTTTGGTTAGATGTTGTAGAGTAGGGGCCATAAAAGTGTTGTAATTGTAAATATCTGAATATTTCAGATGCCGGGAGGTTATGTGTTTCTTGTAATGAGGTGAAGGATTTGAATTTGTTCCTCTGTAGGAAATGAGTGTGGAGAAGGTTTGCAGAGGTCCATATTTTGAATGAGGTTGGCGATGACCATGCTGGGGGAAAGGCTGGGTTCTTGAGGTACAAAAGTAAAGGGTTATGTGACGATTGGAGAAGGTAACGAGTCTTCAGTTTATCCCACAATGATAGAAAGTGAGAGGTGATGGGATTTGTTATTGAGCGGCGGTCGATTGGTCTTAGCCAAAGTAAATTAGCCGTGGACAGGGGGTCACATGCTATAGATTCAAGAACAACCCATTGAGGAATTTCATAGGTTGCATGGTATTTCAGCAACTGTGCTAAATGTGCCGCCTGGTAATATTGACATCAGGGAGACCGCCGCTAAGCTTGGTACGGTAAAGGGTAGAGCGGGGTATGCGGGGGCGGACAGTGCCCCATATGTAGGAGGAAATGCGACGCTGTAATATGCGAAGATAATGGGAGGGTACTGGAATTGGGAGTACTCTGAATAAATATAAGATTTTTGGAAGGATTGACATTTTTATGACTGCTATTCTGCCTAGCCATGCAAGCGGTAAGGAGGACCATTAAGTCATAAGAGCAGTTAGATGAGTTAGCATGGGAGTATAGTTAGCTGCATAGAGGTCTGATATGTTGGGGGTCAGTTTGATTCCCAAAAATGGAATATGGTGCTGTGACCAAGAAAATGGGAGGATCTGATTCAGGTGGGCTAGCTCCTTAAGGGGGAGGGAAATATTAAGTGACATAGACTTGTGAGAATTTATTACAAGGCCAGAGAGTGAGCCAAACCTCTCGAGAAGCCGGAGAAGGGAGGGAGAGGAAGTTAAGGGAGAAGTAAGAAAAACTAGAACGTCATCTGCAAAGAGGCATAATTTTGGATGAGAACCACCTAATTCAAGTCCCCAAACATCCGGATTAGCTCTAATTAGGAGGGCTAGTGGCTCTATGGCCAATGCAAAAAGTAAGGGGGAAAGAGGGCAGCCCTGCCTTGTGCCACGGGAGATAGGAAAATGAGCAGATCTATGTCCAAGGTATCTAACTCTGGCCGAGGGCTCTCGATATAGTGAGAAAATCCAGGTTAAAAAATGAGGGCCAAAGCCCCAACGGCACAGAATGTAGTGCAGATATGGCCATGATACCGTGTCAAACGCCTTCCGGATGTCCAAGGACAGGAAACAGGCAGGAATGTTGCGGGATTTAGCAATATGTGCTAAGAGTTGCGCGTCTGACGTTGTCTCCGCCTTGTCGAGTTGGAATAAAGCCCACTTGGTCATTATGGATTAGAGAACCTATACACAAGTTAAGACGTGTGGAGAGGATTTTGGCTAGTAGTTTGATGTCAATGTTAAGGAGAGAGATCGGCCTGTAGTTAGACCACTGTGTGTCATCTGAATTGGGTTTCGGAATCATTGAGATGTTAGCTTGGACTGTTTGTAGGTTGAAGGCATGGCCCGATAGTATGGTGTTTAAAGCATTAGTGAGAATGGGCGCTAGAAGGTGGGAAAATGTTTTGTAGTATGTGGCAGGAAAGCCGTCAGGTCCTGGGCATTTACGAAGCTTTAAATTTTTAATAGCGTTTAGGGTTTCGACTGGGGTGATGGGTTGTTCCAATGCAGCTAGGTGGTGTTCAGAGAGCGTCGGAACGGAGATGGGGGCCAGGAGGGTGTCAGCCTGGGTGGGGTCAAAGGGTGTGGAGTGAGAGTAAAGTCGCGAAAGATGTTTGTGAAAGATTTGTAGGATGCGTTCCGGATTACTAGTGAGGCTGCCAGAAGAGGTGCGTAATCGAATAGGTCTAGTAATCTGATCAAGCCTACGAAGTGAAAGAGCTAGGAAGGTATTGGGTTTATTTGCTTTTGTATCGTATTTGTGCCTAGATCTGCGAAGTGAAGCCTTGTCTGTGAGAAAAAGGTCAAGAGCTAATAGAGCTCACTCTAAAGCTTCACGGTTAGCCGGCGTAGAGGTCGCTTGGAAGGCTTGATGGGATTGGTTGTAGGTTCGTTCCAGAGAAAGACATTGCTGTCTTTTCGCTTTATTTAAAAAGGATGCTTTGCTAATACAGAAGCCTCGTATAACCGGTTTGTGCGCTTCCCAGAGGAGAAGAGGAGAAATTTCAGGTGTTTGGTTTATGGATATGTAGTCTTTAGGAGCGGCTTCGATTTTTGAGCAGTGGGTTGGGTTTGCTAGTAAGTTGTCGTTAAAGATCCAAGATGGATCAGTAGAAGATGGGGCTAGGGAGGCCATGGAAGTAAATACAGCGCTATGATCTGACCAAGGGATTGGTAGTATTTCAGAGGTCAGGAGCCGGGAGGAGGAGCTGGCAGTTATGAGAACGTGATCTATCCTAGAGAAAGTCTTATGGGGGTGGGAGTAGAAAGTATATTGGCGCTGAATTGGGTTAAGTTCCCTCCAGGTGTCTATCATGGAGTGACACTGTAGTACGGCTTGAAGGGTTTGCCTGGAGGTAGGGAGGGGGGAAGGTTGAGGAGATTTGTCAAGAAAGGGATATAGGGTGCAGTTCGAGTCTCCGCAGACAAACAGAGTACCTCGCTTGTGGTGATCTATTACCGAGAATAGGTGAAAAAGAAATGGCAAGGGACCTTGGTTCGGGGCATAGTATGAAACGATGGTGACGTCTGCGTCTAGGAGTTGTCCTGTTAGTAGGAGATATCGACCCTCTGGGTCTTTGATTTCATTACATAGCGTAAAGGGTGTGGTGCGGTGGAAAGCGATTAGTACCCCTCTACATTTGGTCGTGGCTGAGGCCGTGTAGACCTGTAGGTAGCGAGGGCCAAAGAACGTAGGTGTAGAGTTGGGAGTGTAGTGTGTTTCTTGCAGGCAAACCACATGGGCCTTAAATGATGCAAAAGTGCGGAAGGCTTTGTTGCGTTTCTGCGGTGTGTTGAGGCCCTGGACGTTCAGGGTAAGAATGTTTAACGGGCCCATGGGGAGAGTGTAAGGTGTATTAAGTGATAAAGTATAGCCTGTTGGGGGAGAGTCTGGTTGTCACTATGTAAGATAGCCTGGTTGTATAGGAGATTGGGTGAGGTCATGGAGTCATATGAAGGGGAGGATGGGGGAGTATGACTAGGGAAGGGTGTCAGTAAAAGGGTGTAAGGGGCCATTCTAGGCCTAAGGAGTGGTCCCCGGGTACACCCAGAATCAGGGTGGTCCGAGGAACGGTGATAGCCTAGGTGCTATTAAATAAACAATAGCACAGGGGCTAGTGGAGAGTGCACAGATACGCGGGCCATGGGGATGACAGCATTTAAATAAATATACAGCAAAGAGATCCCGGAAAAGAATAAGTGAATACATTCCCAAACAATTCGGGGGGCCCTGAGCTCGGGCAGCATCGGTTATGGAGGCGGACCAATAAGAATGGAGAGAGATGGCATTCTATGCTGCCAGAGCTGGGGTCCCCATGCACAACCTAAGATATAATCTAGGTAAAACAATATCAAAAAACTTTATATACGATTCAGCAGGCTCTCAAGAATGTAGGAGAGACAAAAAGTTAAATCAATCGTCTGCTGACAGGGAAAGCCAAAAGAAAAGGGCTTTCCAAGAGTGAGGGCTTGCGTAGGGGTACACAGCGTCTGCATCAGAGCGTGAGGCAGGGAAATAAGAACCCTGGGTGGCGTCTTTAACGCTAGCTAAAAGATACATAACCTGGTGTACGTGATAAAGGAGAAGTTGAAGGACGCGGTTCAGTCCATGGTATCTTGTGGAGAAGTGCCTGGTGATGAAAAACGCCCTCGTTTGTGGATGCTGAGCTGACCATCGGTGGAGCGTGAGGGATAAGATTTCCGCGGTGAGCAGGATGTGGATCTCCGCTTGGAGCTCTCTGATGGTGTTGTTGGAGAGTGTAGTTGAAGGTTCCGCAGGGTGTCCTGTAGGTCTTCGGGAGTTTTGCAGGTGTAGTCCCGGGTTTGATATCGGAACCGTACGGCGAAGGGGAAGCTCCATTTGTATGGAATGGCATGTGGCTGGAGTGCTTGCAGGTGGGGTTTCATAGCCCTGCGTTTAGTGATGGTTGTAGGGCAGAGGTCCTGAAACAGCTGGTAGATATGGCCTTGAAATTGTAAAGATTCCGCGTTATGGGCTGCTTGTAGGAGTTTCTCTTTGGTGAGGTAAAAGTGGAGTTTGGCTATGATGTCACGTGGCTTGCCATCAGGGTGCCGTGTGGCTAATGCCCTGTGGACCCTGTCCATTTCTAGCCGTTCGATTGGAATGGCTGGAGCGAGCTCTTGAAATAGCGCTGTAACGGTTGATTGGACATCGACGATCGATTCTGGGAGGCCACGGATTCGTAGGTTTGAGCGTCTTGCCCTATTTTCAAAGTCCTCCAGGCGTGTGTACAGCGTTGCATTTTCGTCACGTAAGAGGTCAAGGTCATCGGTTTGTGTCTGAAATGAGGCTTCAAGATCGTCTACTCTCTGCTCTAGGTCAGCAGTACGCTGTCCCAGTTCGCGGATTTCTCTAGACAGTGTAGCGGTAATACGGTCAGAGGTTTGCTGCAATGCTTTATGTAGCATCTTCTCAAAGCGTGTAAGGAGGTCAGGGGGTGTAAGGTCAGGCGCTGAAGTGTGAATCGGGGGGTCTGGCTCAATGTCAGGCTCACCCTCTGATGCGCTGGGACGACTGGGCAGTGTATCCTGCAGGGCGTCATATGATTTTGCAGCATGCTTGCTGCTACGTGCTGGGGCGGTGACCATCTTGGAGGAGGCCTTTGCAAGTGCCTCTTTAATAGTTTTGTGTTGTGGTGGCGGGGTGCTCCCCTAACCATCTTATTTCCAGACGGGGGTTGCCACTGTGGCGTTGTATGGGCTCAGATTAAAGGATGGTGGGTGGGCGGGCCTCTGCTCCGCTCGCCGTGGAGACGGAGCTGCAGCGCTCTGCTCGCCACCAATCGAGCCGGGACGATTCTGAGCAGGGTTGCCGTGGAGACAGACGTCTCACTATGTCTCCTGTGTTGTTGTGGCGGCCAGGATCCGCGGACGAACTGCTGTCTTACCCGACGGGGAGACGGAGCTCTACCGCAGCATGTCCGTCCCGCTGGCCGCGCATGCGCACCTCCACATTGTATGATTTTTAAAGAATTTATTTGTTTTGCACTGCTGAACATAAGTATTTGAACACCTAAGAAACAGCAAGAATTCTGGCTCTCAAAGACCTGTTACTGTGCCTTTAAAAAGTTCAAATACTTCTGTTCCTCACTGTATGCTATGTTCTTTTTTTTTTTTTTTTTTTTGTATGCAGCCTTTGGGCTGAATGAAAAAAACAGAAGAAATCTCTGCCAAAAAAGTGTGTGGTATGCCCACCTTTGAAATATACCGCCCTGCATCCACCCACTTCTAATGGTGGGCACACATTCGGTCACATGGTGCCACATGCACCAGTTCCAAGATTGTACAAATGTCTAAATAGTGGCATGCTTGAATAAAAATTGTCCACGTATAAGTGGTACCCCATATGGGAAAAAGGATGGCCCCAAGTCCCAAACTATCTTGCCACTACTCCCCATGTAGTCTGGGCATCCTGGGGGCTCCCTGTGACTATATTTAACCTCGTAAATCCGAAACTTATATGTATAGCCTGTTGTCCTCTCACAGGTCTTCTACATCTTGACCCCAAACCGGTCATGCTTGCTGGGGAGAAATTGTTTAAATTCAAAGGGGGATGGGATTTTTAGGTAGAATACACCAGTGTGCTGATTTGGCACACTGCTGGTGTTTTCCTGGGTGGTAAAGGATTGTGTCCAAGCAATGTTACTGTAGCTATACAAAAAAGGCTGAACTGTGGGTTATAGCGCCACTTGCAGGAGATTGGGTACTAAGCACTTAAAAACTGAACGCCAGCCCATAAGCCATAATAAAAATAAAATTAAATCCTCCTGTGCTGCCAGTAACCCCCTTAAGTGCAAGAGTTGCAGCAAGCACCCAACAGTGTTCCCACCATTGTAAAATCAAAATAAAAAATATACGATGCTGCGCTATTCAAACTTTATCCTTATGACAAAAGCGACTAAAAGGTTAACACCCCACAGAGCTCTGTGGGTTGTTTACTTTATAGTTGCTTTTGTCGTAAAAATATATTTTGAGTAGCGCAGCATCATATATTTTTTATTTTGAGCCCATAGGCCATAACTCCTTGGACTGTGACCGAGCTTTGCTCTATGTCTGTGCTCAGCTTTGCTTAGTGTCCTCAAGGAAGTTAGCACCTTTGTTTTCAAACATTTATGAGTGACCTTTTTAATCATCAGCTGTTAGTAAATTTAGACTGAATGCAAAAATTGTTGGTTTGGGCTGGAGACCGCACTGGACTGTATTGATTGGTCACTAGTAGTTAGTAGGTGGCTCAATGAGGAAGGGATCTTTTCCAGTGGGTGAGGATGATGGACCTCCTTGAGGGCTTTGGCTGCTATCCTTCTGGTATGACAATGCGGTTGTTAAAGCAAGAAGTACCCACAAAACACACTGGCTCAATTGATATGTTCAAACTTTCAATAATCTTTATCCTACATCAAGAATTGCATTATTCTGGACACCAGGCTCTCCACTCTCCTCACCCAAGGGTGCACAATTCTGGAAGTCTCCTCTAGTCCGCTACTGATCATAGTTTTTTCAAATTCATTTTACATTGGAGAACATGTTGCAACAGGCCTTTGGGTGGATTTTACCCATGTTCTATTGTGTGTGGACTGCAGGCAGCCCTCCTATATCTACCCCACCTCCACTAACTAGCACCAGGAATGCAACTTACCTACTTTCTTGGCTATAATCCTGCTCTTGAAGAAATTATTGTTCACAGTGCCCAACACCCACCACATAGTGAGTATTCCTCGAGACAAATGGATGTAACATGCTGAGGATCTGATGTTTCTCCTTTGTGTTGGGCAATGTATCACCCAGTGAATGCAAGTGAACATGTAGCTCAGCATCCTGCTTCTCCATGTGTGGTCTGCAATGTACACTTTCACAGTGAAAACAAGTTTTAGCTTTCTGTTTCCTGTTACTGGCTGTTGGCAGACTCGCCAGAGCCCTCTAAAGTGCCTTTTACCAATTTCAATACAACAGACGTTTTCTCATACCATGGAGGGTTTTATGTCATAGCTATTACAACTTGTATTGCAACCTCGTCATGAGGTAGTGTATGCCCTTTACTCATCTCCCTGATAGTCAGATACCATCTCCTTTTTAGCCGGTGGTGCCAGACCATGTGATACACGTTGCAAGAGTTCCTTGACCTTGCAGAGTAAGATCTCTGGATGCTTATTGTCTTACTCCAGCAGAGGGAGGCCGTCTGCTTTTTCACTGAAACAGTTGGCAACAGGTCAAATTTGTAGGATGTTTAGGCTCTCATAGGCCAAGAATGTTCTTGATGTCTTTTTTTTTTTTTTTTTGTAGCCTACCTCATTAAATTAATTAATCTATAAAGCTTTAAAACACCTGGACAGGCCCTTCCTCCCTCTCTGTTCTTTTTCTTTGCAGAGGAATGTGTCAAAAATTGGACTGTGTAAGCGTGGTAAATCTACAGATTCTGCCTCTACATGGCTACTGCCCTTCCAAAATATGACCCTCCCCCCCCCCTCCTCCCCCTTTGGTTTTTCTGCTCCTTTTTTTCACTGGTGGGGTCCCCTTCCCCCCCACTTTTTTGGTTTCTCCTATGCTGGGGCAAATACTCGCAAGGAGAGCCAGCAGCCTAAGTTGCAACCCTTGTGAATTCCAAGTGTTTTTCTGAGTTGATGTGTCCGCTTCACGGTGTTAAAGGCTAAGTTCACTTTTTGTAATGTGTTACATGTTCCACCTGTTTTTAGGGTGGAATATATGACATGTTCCATCTCCTGCTTCCAGTTTGCCAATCACCCCTCCGTGTGATAGCAGGCAGGGATCTTCTCCCCACACAGTTGTCACTTTGACTGCCCACACAGCCACATTATTTGTTCATTGTTTCCGGTGAATGAATAAACTACAAGTATAATCAGCCACCATGGCTGATGGCTTGTAGTTCTGAATGAACTGTGAGGGGGCTGATAATTGCTCATGTAGTTCATTCACAAGCCCTGCAGCTTTCAGACAACCCATATGGAGTTATGGGCAGAAAGCTGCAGGGCTTGTCTGCAGAAATCTGAAATTGCACCCTGATCCACTGATCTTGGATGCAATGGTTTCCAGCCACCTGCAGGAAAAAATAATCTAAATTTTTTTTTTCCGCAAAAAAAGTGCATTTTTTTTCCTAGAAAGGTGAACTCATACTTTTAATTTGACACAGGGTCTTCAGATGCTCTAAGACCTTCTTCTTTTTTTTTTTTTTTTGTTGAGCTCAGTTTTGCCTGTGGTGGCTGACATTGCCTTTTTTCTATTTTTGGAACCGCACGGGGGGACATCAGATGGTTTCTTAAAGGGTAACCTTTAGTAGCATGTTAGGATTGTATTTGGGGTATAACCTGTTACTGTGCGCCTCTCCTCGATCCTCCCACTTTGGCACCACCCAAATATTGCAGAGTTCCCCTTTTAAGCTTTAACATTTCTAAAAGCATCTGTTTGCAGAACCAGGTCATCAGCTGACTTCTCCACCCCCTCATTTCCTGTGGAACAATGTGTCCCAGTCTAGCAGCTGACACCCTAACATTTAGTTTGTGGTATTTTATCTAAATGTGAAATCCTGAACTGCTCAGAATGTATTTTAAAGGTACAAAAAGTTAAAGGAAAGTATGCATTGTGATATAATTGTTGATATATACACCATGTAAAATGCTTTTCAAGGCACTTAACTTGCAGACACAAGTCTGGCTAGGTCAACCAGCTGGTAAATAAAAAGCTTGTCTTCCTCAAGTTTGTGTCCGGAGTTTTCCTGGAATTTCCAAAGTTGCTATTACATTTCATGGTGCATTGGCCGGGAATCCAGGTGTAACTACTGAGACAGGTGGTTTTTCACCACGACCCGTGAGAATCGGCCCGAAGCCGTCCCCTGGATCGCTGCTGTCTCAGGCGCCACTGGACATTTGTCTGGGAGACTACGCTACATCTTGTTCGCCTGCTCTGAGGATCGACCCGCTGGAGTCCAAGAACCCAGACTGGGGCACCAACAACCAAATTGTGGAGCTCCACATTAGGAAAAGGGGAGATCTTTGCCTTTTGGGTTATAACAGTCAGTCGGGACCTCTCAATGGTATTTGAAGTAAGAGGAGCTTGATCACCTCCCAAGGTGACCCCAATTGGATGATTATGCATTGGAAAGTCTGATGTGTATGTGAGTGAATGAGATGCTGTCCAGCAGTGAAGGCAAAAGTGGACCCTTATACTTCTATATTACAACACTTCAACCTATAATATCCCAGAAAAGTGATCTGCCTTCACCCTTGAAGGCCAACTGAATAATATATATGTGACTTTTCTATAAACAAAATACATCAAATCAAAATGCAAAACCAAAATAATATAAAATATAAAATTATAAAAATTATCTGCAAAAAAATTATCTGCAAAAATTATGTCCGTAAGTCCCACCGTGTCCAAAAATAAAATAAAATCAAAAGTCCCAAAAGGAATCCCCAAAAAAATAATCCTCACAAGTGTAAACACAAAAACTTAAACTTTTTCTTCTTCTTTCATCACCAAAACCTTCTTAATACCCGCAAATTCTGATATTCATATACCTCAAAAAAAGAAAAAAACTCGACATAGTGTCATACCTTAAATAATGAAAACACACGTGCCACTCGCTGTGCAGCATGCAAGATATTAACTAAACGTGTAAACTCAAACCAAGTGTCAAAACACATAAAATAAGTGAAATGACAGTATGAGTGAAAGCACATACAATATGTGAAAAACCACTCCACAAATAACACTCTAATATATAAAAGGGTGATAAATGAAAACCAAATCCCAACTCTCCAACTCTAATATGAATGGGTAATTACCCTATAGCAGAAACAGCAAGGCAGATTAACCACTCTGGGTTACACTCTCCTCTCCTCGATTTTCTCCCAGGACTAGGGTCACTTCCTCCACTTTCCTCCAGAGAACCAGTCAGTGAAACAGATAAGTGAAGTGGCAATATGAGTGAAAGCACATTCACCCTATAGTAGAAACAGCAGGGCAGACTAACCACTCTGGGCCACACTCTCCTCTCCTCGACTTTCTCCAAAGACTAGGGTCACTTCCTCCACCTTCCTCCAAAAACCAGTCACAGTGTAAGAGATAATCTTCTTTATTAATAACTCACATAAAATTCTTGGTAACAGCTCCTCCTCACAAGCAGTGTGCACATGGACAGGTTCAGGGAAACATAAACCGCATGTTCCCACTTCCAAAATGGCCGCGATGGCACTTCCGGTCAAACGTCGATGCGTATGACGTCGCGTGGCTCTGACGCGTTTCGTCACTTCCTTTGACTTTTTCAGAAGTTAGTTAATATCTTGCATGCTGCACAGCGAGTGGCACGTGTGTTTTCATTATTTAAGGTATGACACTATGTCGAGTTTTTTTCTTTTTTTGAGGTATATGAATATCAGAATTTGCGGGTATTAAGAAGGTTTTGGTGATGAAAGAAGAAGAAAAAGTTTAAGTTTTTGTGTTTACACTTGTGAGGATTATTTTTTTGGGGATTCCTTTTGGGACTTTTGATTTTATTTTATTTTTGGACACGGTGGGACTTACGGACATAATTTTTGCAGATAATTTTTTTGCAGATAATTTTTATAATTTTATATTTTATATTATTTTGGTTTTGCATTTTGATTTGATGTATTTTGTTTATAGAAAAGTCACATATATATTATAAAAGTGGTCCCTGTTTAGGTGCAGTTCTTGATACTGAGGCTGATAGCGTTCCATTTCCAAGTCACCAGTAAGGGGAAGCGTTTGTCTTTTAACCCAACTGTGTCGAGGATCTCGGACCCCTTACCAGATTCTGAATCTCCTACCCCTCTGTGTCTGTTTTGGTGTCTCTAAGGAAACAATATCCTTAGTAATCAGTAAGTCCAGAAAAGGGGGATGGTGCTGCGCTAACAAACCCGGAGGGATCTAAATAAACAAAGGATAATGAAAAAAATGAATATCCACAGAGACCATAACACATGTATACAGCCACCTAAACAACATAAATGCCACTGGTGCCTTAACAAATGTGAAATAAACACAAATATGCACATTCTCAGCTACAAACATGTGCTGGGAAACTGAAAAGAAGAAAAAATGAGTGATAAATGAGTAAAGGGATGAATACACTAGTGGATGATGATCAATAACAGGAGAACCCAAAGGTGATATATAATAGTGAGAAATAAGTCAATGACATGAATGACTGGAAAAATTAATGAGTGAACACGATACACAGCATGAATAATGGCATGAAATAGTGCCACAAAAATGTGGATAAACGTGGATATCACAAGTGCACAACCATATGTAAAACAAAACCGTCCTCAACTCTACAAGTGCACTGTACAAGTGTGGCCAGTAAAAAGATAGTGAAATATACAAATAAATAGAAAAGTGTACCAAGAATCAATATATGAAAAATGCAGGGTGAATATATCCCAGTGGGGGACTATATGTAAAATAACAAAAATATCACAATAAATAGATGGTGAAAGAAAATAATGAATATAAAATTAACACAGAAACCACATAATATAATGGCATATGTATTGCCACGAATGGTGAATAAATCCAAAAAAATGGTGTGATAGTCCACAATACATTAATACGTGTAAAGTCCAATAGTTAGACTCCCAAGTAAACTTGATCGGTGGTAGTGAAAGTGATCAGTATGACGAACAATCCATCACCGGCTAAATTGCCTCCTCACCTCCACGTTGCGACCCCTAGGGGCCAACGCACTTTCAGGGTGCTCAACGCCAAACAGATCAGCATAGGGGCCTTATGCACTAATCCTGGAGCATCAACTGGTCAGCAACAGTGGTGGTATCCCCCTCACAGGAAAAAAAAATGCACCGCACAGCCAACTCCTCTGCTGCCACTTCCAGCAACGTCTCCTTTCTGCCCCATCCCTTTTCTGCATTTTATCTATTTTGCTTATATAGCTGGGTGCTTGCTGCTTTCCTAGATCTTATTGTTAGTATTTAGTGGCAGTGCGGGAGGTGTTTTCCTATTAATCAGTCAGTCTAGTCCACCTTAGAGTGCATGGTCAGTAATTTCAGGAGTGGATTTTGCAAAACCTGAAAACTGAAACTCTGTCCTAAAAGGTTAGAAACACTGCGAGAAAGACTGGCCCCATTATGGAAAATGTTGGCTGCCCACGGCACGTTTGATTTAGAGATCATTGACTGGTTGCAAGAATATATTAGGTCTGATTCACAGAAGCATGACCAGATTCTGTACATAGATTGTTGGAAGTGGATGACAGCAGAAGACCCTAAGTGGATAAATACAGGTGAAACTCGAAAAATTAGAATATCGTGCAAAAGTTCATTTATTTCAGTAATGCAACTTAAAAGGTAAAACTAATATATGAGATAGACTCATTACATGCAAAGCAAGATAGTTCAAGCCGTGATTTGTCATAATTGTGATGATTGTGGCTTACAGCTCATGAAAACCCCAAATTTACAATCTCAGAAAATTTGAATATTACATGCAATCAATAAAACAAGGATTGTACATAGAACAATATTGGACCTCTGAAAAGTATAAGCATGCATATGTACTCAGTACTTGGTTTGGGCCCCTTTTGCAGCAATTACTGCCTCAATGCGATGTGGCATGGAAGCTATCAGCCTGTGGCACTGCTGAGGTGTTATGGAAGACCAGGATGCTTAAATAGCGGCCTTCAGCTCGTCTGCATTGTTTGGTCTCGTGTCTCTCATCTGTCTCTTGGCAATGCCCCAGAGATTCTCTATGGGGTTCAGGTCAGGTGAGTTTGCTGGCCAATTAAGCACAGCAATCCCACGGTCATTGAACCAGGTTTTGGTGCTTTTGGCAGTGTGGGCAGGTGCCAAGTCCTGCTGGAAAATGAAGTCGGCATCCCCATAAAGCTAGTCTGTGGAAGGAAGCATGAAGTGCTCCAAAATCTCCTGGTAGATGGCTGCATTGACCCTGGACTTAATGAAGCACAGTGGACCAACACCAGCAGATGACATGGCTCCCCAAATCAACACAGACTGTGGAAACTTCACACTGGACTTCAAGCGTCTTGCAGTGTGTGCCTCTCCATTCTTCCTCCATACTCTGGGTCCTTGGTTTCCAAATGAGATGCAAAAGTTGCTCTCATCAGAAAAGAGGACTTTGGACCACTGAGCAACATACCAGGTCTGTTTTTCTTTAGCCCAGGTAAGACGCTTCTGACATTGTTTGTTCAGGAGCGTCTTGACAAGAGGAATACGACATTTGAAATCCATGTCCAGGATCTGTCTGTGTGTCGTGGCTCTTGATGCACTGACTCCAGCCTCAGTCCACTCCTTGTGAAAGTCCTCAACACTTTTGAATGGCCTTTTCCTGACAATCCCCTCCAGGCTGCGGTCATCCCTGCTGCTTTTGCACCTTTTTCTTCCACACTTTTCCCTTCCACATAACTTTCTATTAATGTGCTTTGATACAGCACTTTGGGAACATCTAACTTTTGCAATTAGCTTTTGAGGCTTTCCCTCCTTATGGAGGGTGTCAATGAAGGTTTTCTGCACAACTGTCAGGTCAGCAGTCTTTCCCATGATTGTGATTCCTACTGAACCAGACTGAGAGACCATTTAATTTTTCGCGTTTCACTTGTAAAGCGATGGGGGGAGCAGTGTAGAATTATGGTTATGACAAAGCTAATTCCACAGACTAAAAGTACCAAGCGTACCTTTTTCCAACCTGAGGATACAGATCAGCCTCCATATGTACAGGGACATACCACGGGTGAATATAGACAAGGGACAAGCCCTGACACCTCTCCCCATAGACAGTGAGAGTTTAGCTCAGACCTACTTCCCAAAGCAGATGCAAGTACTCAGTATGAACATGTTTGGTGAGATTTGGCATTGACTAACACCCCTAGTCATGACACTCAGTACTAGCAGTAGGATGGGAGCTTGGGGCCAACAACCAATGGGCGCACAGATCAGGTGTTCACTTCCACCCCGAAGAATCCCAGTGCCAGTAATTGGACTCTTGACCCATCCTTCAATTTACCCATGCAAATGCCCCTAAGGGAACTGTTGGGGGCCACCAAACTCTAGTCTACACTCCCTTCACCACAACTGACTTACTGAACTGGAAGACCCATAACCCTTCTTATAGTGAGAAACCACAGGCTGTGACAGACCTTCTCAGTTCGATAATCCAGACACCTGGTCTGACTGCCAGCAACTTCTACTGACTCTTTTTAACACAGAGGAAAGACACAGGATAACCCAGGCAGCTCTTAAGTATGTTGGAGAGTTGGGAAAAGACAAATATGAAGCCCAGGGCTGGGTGGAGACTCATTTTCCAAAAATCGACCCCCAGTGGGATACAAAGATACAAATACAGAGGGGGATATGGAAAAACTTGAAGGGGATGAAAACAGCTGGCAAGAAGCCCACAAATCTCAGGAAGATGACAGAAGTTCTTCAACAGCCCAATGAAAGTCCAGGACAGTTTTATGAGAGCTTTTAGACTATATACCCCGTTTGACCCTGAAGCAGCTGACAATCAGATTAATTAACAAATTAACTGCTTTTATTAGTCCACAAGGGCTATTAAATAGAAATTGTAAACGCAAGTAGGGTTCACTGGCATGAACATTTCAGTTGTTAGAAATAGCTACAAAAGTTTTTGTCAATTGGGATTTAGAAACAAAAAGAGAGGAGGATTGGAGAATGAAGAAGATGGACATGTTAGCAGAAGCTCTGGCGGAGAGATCAAAAGAACCAGGGAACCTTCAGACAGAGGGGGGCCAAGAGGGGGAAGAGGAAATTACTGAGGCTGGGAAAAGATCAGTGTGCATATTGCAAACAGGAGGGGCATTGGAAGGGATGGTGTCCCCAAAGAGGACCTGGGAGACGAAGACCGGACCCCATAAGAAGGGAGACAAGAGACGGGCAAGTGCATAAAGGATGATATGAAAGGAACAGGCAAGAAGACAAATATGTGGACTTTGTGGGGTTAGCAGGCTCTGTGTATCCAGATGAGGATCAGTACTGAGACCGACCGGACTCCATCCCGCTAGGCCCCTGGGAGCTCATGGTCACTGCTACAATAGGGGGCCACAGGACCTCACTAATGGTGGATACTGGTGTGCAATTTTTTGTAGCTGCTCAACAGCCCCCATCGCTGACAAACAAAGTACTATTGCGGGAGCTACAAGAAATAAAATTAAAAGATCTTTTCTGACAAAAAGACTTTGCAACCTTGACATTTAGTCCAACATCAGTTTCTGTATATGCCAGATTGTCCTATTCCTTTGCTGGGCAGAGACTTACTTGCTAAACTTAGAGCACATATATACTTCAAATCTGACAGACAGGCTGTCCTACAACTCCCCTATCCCTCTGAGACCTCCGGTCGGTCTCAGTAATGATCCTTATCGGAAGAACCATCTCAACATGCCAAAAGAGGAGGAATGGAGAATATTCACTCTGATAGAAGACCCGCTCCCCTTCCCAGCAGGACTACAACATATCCCGGGAGTTTGGGCAGATGATAACTCACCAGGACTAGCTAGACACAGTCCACCAGTCCTTATTGAACTAAAGCCAGGAGCCACCCCGGTCAGCCGTAGACAGTACCCAGGTCCCCGCAAAGCTCTAACGGGGATTCAGAAGTATCTAGACAAATTCCTACATTAAGGGATCTTAAAGCCCTGCCAGTCACCCTGGAACACTCCCCTATTCCCAGTACAGAAACCTGGAACAGCAGACTACCGCCCAGTTCAGGATCTAAGAGCCGTCAATCAGGCTGTTGTGACCATTCATCCAGTGGTCTCGAACCCGTTCAATTTATTAGGGCTAATACCTGGAGAAGCCACCCTGTTCCCCACCTCAAAAGAACCTCTAATACATGACTGCCTCCAGGTAATGGATAAAGTCTACACAAGTCGGCCAGACTTGAGAGACAGCCTCTTGGGAAAACCAGGTTTTGAATATTACAATGATGGCAGCAGTTTCGTAGAAGATGGGATCTGCTATGCAGTGGTTACACAGGAGACTGTGATAGAGGCAGTAGCCTTACCACAGGGAACATCTGCACAGAAAGCGGAACTGATTGCCCTGACCCGAGCATTACAACTAGCTGCAGGCCTAAGACTGAATGTTTATGTGGACTCTAAGGCTACGTTCACACTAGCGTTGTGTGCAGGCAGGAGAGAGGTGCTTGGGAAGCGTTTTTACCACTTCCCAAACACCACGGACAATTCTGCACATTGCAGCTCATGGTGCTGTTCTAACGGGAGCGTTAGCGTCGCGGCAAAACGGACGCCTCTGGTCGATTCAGGAGGTGAATCCTCCTATTCTAGTCTATGGTGCCGCTCGGAAAACGCCCGACCGGCACCATAGACTGGGATGTCATAAGAAGAACGCAGAGTCTCAAAAGTAAGTATTCGAGTAGGACAGAGCAAGAAGTGCATGTCATAGAAGCCATGAGCCGGCCACCATGCAAACTGTCCAGTATTGTCAAGGCCCAGGGGAAACCATGGATTGTGGAGTAGACGCATTAAAGGTAGATGAGCAGAAATGAGACCAGCGGAATATTTAATGGAGTCCCAAAGTCGAAGCGTGTGCGCTAATGTTGGACTAAGAGGTGAAGAGCATCAAACTGGGAAGCCATGGCAAAGAAGAAAGTGGCATCGGTTGGGAGTCCATCAGATCCATAGTAGCCCACAGGGGAATATTGCGAGATGCATGAAAGATGGGTTAGTGGAGCAATATTCGCCGCTAGGTAGTAAGCATGAAGATTCGGGACAGACAGCCCAGGGTGTCCTACGGGCAAATAAAATCCTTTTTATTAATTTTAGGGCGTGTGGAGCCCCAGATAAAAGACAGAAGTTTCCGCTGATGAATGCGTAATATATGCAAAGGGACAGGGATCGGTAAAACCCAAAACATATATAATAATTTAGGGAGATAAGTCATACGGATCGCATTATTTTTGCCGAACCACGAAAGCGGGAGATGAGCCCAAGAAGACATCTCTGTCAAATCCTTAAAGACAGAAGGGAACTTAGCCTGATAAAGTCCTTCGTAAGACAGGGTGAGCTTAATCCCCAAATATGGCAAGGCAGAAAGCCATTGTAAAGAAAACAAATGTTTCAGAGTTGCCAGCAGCGATGCGGAAAGGGTAATTGACATGGCTTTAGATTTAGTGGGGTTTAAATGAAGGCCTGAAAGAACAGCGAAGTCTAAAACCACCAGTAGGTTGGGCAGAGTAACCCCCGGATTCGTAACTGACAATTTATGCTCCGCAAACAACGACAACTTATGCTGAGAACTGGCTACATCCAGCCTTTAATATCAGGATGCATACGAATAGCTCCTGCCAAGGGTTCCAAAGCCAAAATGAATATTGGAGAGAGCAGGCAACCCTGTCTAGTTCCCCTACCAACGAAAACGTTGAGGACTCAAAACCATAGTATTTACATTTTGCTTGGGGGCACGTATATAGCAACGAAATCCAACGCAACAACGAGGAACCAAAACCAAAATGGTGAAGGACCGACATGAGGTAAGGTATCAAAGGCCTTATTGACGTCCAAGGATAAGAGTATCATATCAATTTTGTGGATGTGAGCCTGGTGTTGTAGCTGTAAAATTCGTCTGATTGTGTCCCCTGCTTGCCTGTGGGGGTCAAAGCCCACCTGATCTTTTTTGATCAGACAAGAAAGAAAAGAGTTCAAACGAGTAGCTGAAATGTTTGTAAGGATTTTCATATCGACGTTGATAAAAGAGATTTGGCCTATAATTCGCCCAAGAAGAATGGTCCCTCTCATGTTTCGGGATCATAACCACATTAGCAGTCAGCAAGTCGGGGGAAAATAATTAACCTCCCTTCACCATATTAAACATGGCTGCGATGTGAGGGGACAGAACATCAGCCAGTCTCTTATAATCCAAAGCCGTGTAGCCATTTGGGGCCTGGATGTTTGTCTTCAAATCGGCGATACAACGCAAGACTTCCGATATTTGAATATCACGGTCCATCAAATCTCTATGAGCTTGAGTCAAAGGCAAGGACAGTCGAGACAAAAAGTCAGAGATAGCATGGGGTTCAGCCCAAGTGGGGTCTGTGTAGAGTTTAGCAAGGCAGTACCGAAACTCCTCCAACAGTGGCTAAATGGTTAGCACTTCCGCCTGGCAGTACTAGGGTCGTTGGTTCAAATCCCAGCCATGGCACCACCTGCCTGGAGTTTGCATGTTCTCCCTGTGCCTGCGTGGGTTTCCTCCGGGTACTCCGGTTTCCTCCCACACTCCAAAGACATGCTGGTAGGTTAATTGAATCCTGTCTAAATTGGCCCTAGTATGTGTATGTATGAATGTAAGTCAAGGACCTTAGATTGTACACACCTTGAGGGTTATGGACTGATGTGAATTATTAATATGTATGTAAAGCGCTGCGTAAATTGATGGCGCTATATAAGTACCTGAAATAAATAAATAATAAAATAACACCTTTGCAGGATTACTAGTTAGTACATTATGTCGAGTATGCAGGGAAATCGGTTTAGGATTGTGCGTAAAAGAACGCAGCCTACGTGCTAGCATAGAATCCGGTTTATTTGCTTTACTGTACCACTTCAGACGCGTCCAGTGCAAAGAGTGCTCAGCATCATCTGTTAAGCAGAGATCGAATTCCAAGCAGGCCTGATCCAACAACCGATGGTTGGAGGGAGTCGGTGATTGTTTAAATTGAGATGACAGAGTAGCTAGCTCTGATTCAAGCTGACGCTGTTTGTTGCCTCTCCGCCTCAAAGCTACTCAAATAATATGACCTCGAAGGACAGCCTTGTACGCTTCCCACAGTGTCACTGAAGAAGAGACAGAACCTGAATTAAGCTGGAAATATTCTTCAGATTTGCTCAAAAGGTCTGCCTGCACCTCTTTCAGTGAAAGCAGGGAGTCGTTCATAATCCAAGAAGAGTAGGAAGGCTTACAAAGGAGGAATCGACAGACCACCAAAATGGGGTCATGATCATACCACGGTACAATAAGAATAGAAATAGAGCGCACGAGAGGAAGGTGTTTTCGTAACACTAGAGCATGGTCAATTCTGGAGTGGGAGTGATGAGGGTAAGAGTAATAAGTGTAATCTTTCCCCCCAGGGTGAAGCTCATAAGTGTACCAAATCATGAGTCCGTAAAGTTTGAGCAAACGATTTGGCTGCAGCAGAAAGATTAAAGTCCTCTGGGGGATACTTATCAAGGGTAGGATTCAGAACTAAATTTGAGTTCCCCGCTACCAGAAGAGTGCTTCATTGATGGATTGCCAAAAGGGTGCAGACGTGATAAGAAAGGTCCAGGATTAACATTGGGAGCATAGTAGGTCAAAAGTGTAATGTCTACATCTTGAATCGTACCCTGCAATAACAGATACCTACCATTTAGGTCCGCAATACGCTTCACACAAACAAATGGGGTTTTCTTATGGAAAGCAATGAGGACTCCCCTTTGCTTTGTAGGGCCAGTAGCCTGAAAAACCTGAGGATAGCGAGCTTCAAAATACTTCGGGCTGGAAGTAGCAGAAAAATGAGTTTCCTGTAGGCAAGCAATATCCACATGGCGAGCCCGGAGGAACCTGAATATCCCCACTCTCTTGTGGGGGGAGTTCATACCCTGAACATTCAGGGACAACCAATTTAGCGACATGGCAACCGAAAAAGAGGATAGCCTCCGTCACGATCCCCGGGAATCCTGAAAAAGATGTGGTTAAAAACACATGATACACAAAACAGACCAGGAAAAGGGGGAAAAAAAGGCAAGAAAGAAAAAAGACATAAAACCATCTCGTATACAAGCAATATACATTTGGCACAATAAGATCAGCACAAATAACATAACAACCAGCTGTGGGGGATAAACCCACATGTAGGCTGGGTAGCGGGCAGGACAACGGTCCAGTCCACACACCAGCTCGAAGGGGGATGCAGTGGTCCACCAATACCACTCAGCTTAACTAAAATAAAATTATTTAGCAAACAACATAGGCTAAGTAACTCCACTATCTAATAATCAGCAAATGGTGAATAAGGCCATATGAACTATAGTCAACGAGCGACACACAGGTGGGAAAAACCTAGTATAGCCATAAGCGCGAGATCACTCACAGGTCTAGCCCAATAAGCACACCTTTGATCTTACTACCATCGAGGAAGTCTCCAAGATCCTCTCTGATGCCCGCCTCACCACCTGCCTCCTCGACCCTATCCCCTCACAACTCCTACGACCTCCCTCCCCCTCCATCCTACGCTCCCTCACCCACATCTTTATTCTCTCCCTCTCCTCTGGCACTTTACCCTCCCCTCTGAAACATGCACACATCACCCCCATACTTAAAAAGCCCTCCCTGGACCCCAATGACCCGAACAACCTCAGACCCATCTCCCTGCTCCCATTTACATCCAAACTCCTCGAGCGCCTAGTCTACACCCGCCTAAGCTCTCACCTCAATGACAACAACCTCATCGATCCCCTACAGTCCTCCTTCCGTCCCCTACACTCCACCGAAACTGCCTTACTCAAACTCTCCAACGACCTTCTAACCGCCAAAGCTAATGGCCACTATTCAGTGCTCCTACTCCTTGACCTCTCTGCGGCCTTCGACACAGTCGACCACCCCCTCCTCCTCAAAAAACTACACTCCCTCGGCCTCAGAGATTCTGCTCTCTCCTGGCTCTCATCCTACCTGTCAACGCTCTTTCAGCATTACCTATAATGCTGCCACCTCCCCCTCACTCCCCCTCTCTGTAGGGGTCCCTCAAGGCTCCGTCCTCGGGCCCCTTCTCTTCTCCATCTATACCTCCTCCCTTGGCCAACTCATACACTCTCACGGCTTCAACTACCACCTATATGCTGACGACACACAAATCTATCTCTCAACCCCCCACCTCACCACCTCAGTCTCCGCCCGAATCACACACCTACTGAGCGACATATCTGACTGGATGTCGCTCCACTTCCTTAAACTGAACCTCTCCAAAAAAGAGTTTCTTGTCTTCCCCCCAGCCCGGACACCACCCCCCATTGACTTCTCCATCACATCCAACAATGCCACCATCAAACCCGCCCCGCAGGCCAGAGTACTTGGTGTCATTCTGGACTCCAACCTATCCTTCCAGCCCCAAGTCCAATCTTTAACAAGGTCGTGCAGACTCCACCTCCGCAACATCGCCAAAATCCGCATGTTCCTAACCCCAGAAACCACTAAACAGCTCATCCACTCCCTTATCATATCACAACTCGACTACTGCAACTCCCTCCTCACTGGCCTGCCTCGCCGCTGGCTATCCCCGCTTCAGTCGATCCTGAACACGGCTGCAAGACTCATTCACCTTTCAAACCGCTCCATCTCCGCCACCCCCCTCTGCCAATCCCTCCAGTGGCTTCCGATGGCGCAACAGATCAAATTCAAAATCCTAACACATCACTGACCTAATATCCAAGTACCACCCAGCACGCACGCTCTGCTCCTCACAAGACCTCCTTCTCTCTAGTTTCCTGGTCTCCTCCTCCTATGCCCACCTCCAGGACTTCTCCAGGGTATCACCCATCCTCTGGAACTCCCTGCCCCAACCCATCAGATTATCACCTACTCTCCTCTCCTTTAGGCGCACCCTGAAAACCCATCTCTTCAGGGAAGCCTACCCCACCCCCTGCTAACTTGCCGACCTCCTCCACTCTTCCTACCACTCCATCCCCCACAGCTATCTCCTCCTGTACCACTATCATCTCCCTCCTAGATTGTAAGCTCGAAAGAGCAGGGCCCTCAATCCCCTCATGTTTTGCATTGTATTGTTATTGTTCTGTCACTTGTTCTGTCCCCCTTTGTAATGTACAGCGCTGAGTGAACTATTGGCGCTTTATAAATACTGTATAATATTAATAATAATAAGCAGGGACACGCTCATAGCAGGAAATCCACCCCCCGGTGCCACCCACTATCAGCAACAGAAGTGGGGACATCTAAGCAAAGCTAGCATGTCCACTAGGGTCTAGGACCCAATAAAATAGCTAATGCATCACGTGACTACTTAGGAGCTGAAAACTAGCAAAAAAGGGCACTCAAGGGCAATGTCGCCCGTACTGCAAAAATGGAAAAATGTAGAAAATTCAGCACGATACGGAATGGCAGCTTGCAGATGCTTCCTGGAAGCGCTGAGCCTGAAGAGATCAAAGAGCTTGAGAGCTGTTTTGACTCAAGGGAGGTGACTTGCGTGAAGATTGGGTTCCCCCCAAACATGCAGGGATAGAGGCCTCCTCAGCTTGGGATTGTGGCAAGTCAAGTTTCAGTTCCTGGAAGCAACAACGAAGATCCGCAGGAGAAGCCTGGAACTGATGACCTTGATAGGAAAAGGAGAGCTTAAATGGAAAACCCCATGTATATTTGATATCAGTGGACTGTAGAATTTCTTAGGGTCTCAGGGTATGGCATTTTGCTATTGTGACTGAGGACAAGTCAGCAAATGGCTGAAGGGACTTGCCCTGAAATTCCAGTGTTGGTCAGTTTTGAGCCGCCTACAGGAGACACTCTTTAGTGTGATAATAGTGGAACTTAATAATAATGTCCCTTGGAGGGCCCTCTATGGTTTGGGGGACTAAAGCTCTGTGGATATGATCAAATTCCCAACGTTCCAGAGGGATCTCAAGAGCCAGTTCTTGAAAAAGGGCAGTAAAAGTACCCTGTAAATCAGTTACCACTTCATGGACCACATGGATGCTAAGGTTATCTCTATGGGCCCTATTCTCTACACTTCAAATTTATCCTTTAAGGTGTCCAGCTTTGCATGTAAATCCTCCACTTCCTGCTCATGGCCCTCCAAGACTGTAGTCACCAGATCCATACGCTGTTCTAATTGATCTGGGAATTGGGTCATCGTGCTCATCAGAGGACAGCTTGCGAGAGGCAATTGTAATCTCTTCCCGCACAATGGAACAGAATTTATGTAATAAAGCTTCAGGATTGTGCTCATAAAACGGGGTGTGGATCCCCTATGAGCTGCGTGGTGTCGCCGGGCTGCCGGAGCAGGGAGTCTTTCTGCTGGGCCCAGTGTTTGGGCTTCGTGCGCGGGGTGCGATGCATCTTCGGGCATAGGCCAGGTGTTCCACAAGCACCTTCGACCTTTTGTACCAGTGTGTGGGGATTAGAAGCTTGACATGCCAAGGTAAATGTTCCGGTAACGCAGGACAGGGAGAACAATCGGCCATCAACCCTGCCCATGCGTCCCCCAACAGGGGTACTTTTACATAGGGATGATCTCTACGGGGCAATCAATGTGTCCCGCCATAGGCTTTAAATTGTAGAAGAGATTATCACAGCTAAAAAGAGTGTGGGGGGGGGTAGATACAGGCTGCTCTGCAAAGCCTCTGGACCAGGCCAATCCTCTTCTCCCACGGGAAGAGCACAGGGCTCTTTTGAGCGCAGACCCCAGCAGGATTCCGGGCCTTTGCACAGGATACAAGGGCACAGCCACAGCCCACGGGGGTCCGCGGTGGTCAGCAGGACCCAAAGTGCCGGGCCAGGGTATAGCGCAGGCTGGGTCCGGGCCTCGCGTAGGCTGTGATGGGCCTCGTAGGCCACGATCCACCAAAACCGCGGGCGGGGGTCAATCCAACCCTGGTCCCCCCAGTAGTCGGCGACCAATGGTCACAGGGGTCCCCAAAGTCAGTGGGACCCTGCTACGTCCAGGATAGACAGATTGAAATAAGAGGCAGCGGAGCTCTCCCTCTATGCGTCTGCTCTTGCTGCCATCTTGGACACACCCCTGAAACAACTTATTCAATGTGCACTGTAGGGAACCAGGTAACCTGTTATGACCCCCACCTATGAAGCAACCAAAACTTGGTTAACCATATAGAGCTTCAGTTCCACAGGCAAGCTGATAAACCATACCCTGATAACTGACCCTAATGCAGCAGTGAGTCTGACCTTTGATATGTGTTCCGCCATTAACCTAAATCACTTCCCCAGGAGAAGTTGTGGGGGGTTAGAATGGGAAAAATACCGAATGACAAATACATCTCTTCAGGGAAACTAGGATACAGATGTGCTAATAAGGAATGGAACTATTGTCCCTAGTGGGGGTGTTCCGCTTGGGCAACATGGGGAAAGAAAAGCCATGACTCTATCCTTCAATCCTTGCCTAGCTTATCCAGCTGTTCAATAGGCAGCAGCCCATGTAATGGCCATGTGGAAGTATCAGCCACTGGCTGCCCAGGATCAGCAGGACTGCCCTTAGCCCCTTATGCCTTGGGTTGTCAATTGGTGATGCTTTATCTCACTCAAACTTTAGCTACGATAGCATCAAAGGGGGGGGGGGGATTGTGGCAGCACACAAATATTGCAGAGTTCTCCTTTAAGCTTTAACATTTCTAAAAGCATCTGTTGGCAGAACCAGGTAATCAGCTCACTTCCTCTCCCTCATTTCCTGTGGAACAATGTGTCCCAGTCTAGCAGCTGACATCCTAACATTCAGTTTGTGGTATTTTATCTAAATGTGAAACCACAAAGGCTATATCCTGAACTGCTCAGATTAAAGCTACAAAAAGTAAAAGAGGAAATATATGCATTGTGACGTAATTGTTGATATACTGTATACACCATGCAAGATGCTTTTCAGGGCACTTAGCTTGCAGACACAAGTCTGGCTAGGTCAACCAGCTGGTAAATAAAAAGCTGGTTTTCCTCAAGTTTGTATCTGGAGTTTTCCTGGAATTCTCAAAGTTGCTATTACACCACTTTGACAAACTGCTTGCTGTTCGCAATGAACTGCAAGGATGCTGATGAGCATCCTCGTAGTACATTATTCTTTCTTCACTTCAGTAACTGCCTGTATAGGAGGTACAGGCAGACAGCTGTACTGAGCGGCTGCAAGAACCTGAATCTGGAAATTGAAATGGTATTGTACTTTTTTGGAGTTTATTAAGGGACACAGCTCCTTCCCCTTCGGTGTTACCATGTTGTTTTTTTCTACTACTTGGTACAGCTGAGCAAAAAAGTAGAGGTTTAGAGTAGGGCTTATTGCCCCAAGGGGCTGTCTTTCAGATCTTCTGTCTAGTGTCCATACTCCCGTTGGTTGCGATTTAACTAAAAATGCATGTAACTCTAAGAAAGGGATTATGCAATAAGTGCAAAATTCTTATTTGCTCATTTTGATTAAAAGACATAAGCAAATATGTGTAGGGAGGATAGTACCTCCTGCCCAAGTTAAGCTACTCTAAAGGAAACGTAATTAATTACCTTCAGACAAGATAAGGCTCCAAATTATATTGTTGCATATACGTATATAGGGAATACAGTGTCCACCCTTCCTGTGTTCCACTTTTCATAGTCTTTCCCTGCTTATATTGCCCTTCTTATCAGGTAGAAACAGAGCAGACACCCCACCTAGAATATCACATGTTGAATAGCACAGTTACAATCTAGATGGCTCCCAAAGGAGCTCGAAAAACAGAGGAGGCCAAATAGTGTAGTATCCTTAGGATAAGGAGTATTTATTCCATGCAAATACAAGGTAAGCAGGATCAAAAAGAAGTACTGACCATATAAGTATATTAGATGGCCACCGGGGCCCTCGTGGCGCCGGTCGGCGTGGCGTCACACCGCTGTAGCCCCTCTCTGATGCGTTTCGTGCGATGGCACGTAGTCATAGTAGGTTAGCTAAGCTTATCCTAAGGATACTACACTATTTGGCCTCCTCTGTTTTTTGAGCTCCTTTGGGAGCCATCTACACCTACAGAGCAGCTATTTCCAACTGTGGCAGCACTACCAGGCAGTGAGGGGTATCTGACCAGACCTATATAAGGATCTTTGATGTCCTGAGGTTATCAACTCTAAATGTGCATTGTGATTGCGTATCTGGTGAGTGCACAATCTTTACATACTCTATCACCTTATCCACGGATCCAGCCACTGGATTTCTGGGATCTCATTTGCACTTACACTATGGACTGTATTTGTTTTTAGTGTGTAACACCATTTCACGTTACCAGTCACTACTTAGTGACATATTTACCTGCACTTTGTCACCAATTTATGGGATTATTTGCAATGCACATTTGCCATCATTCTTATCGTATTGCATTTTATATCATATATGATAATTATTTGAACATAGTATTTTTATGAGATTTAGCAGATTATTTAAGCGCTGCACCCTGCTTTACTTGATTACTTTGAAGGTTTTATATGGTGCCTTTTGGTGTTCAGCTGCTGGCTTTACTTTAGTTTTACTATTTGGCTTTTAGCGCTCACTCACCTTGTTTTCTACTGGAGCTGATTGTTGGCTGAGTCCTTGCCATTTTGGCTATTCTTCTATCCATTCGAATGGTAGTTTTTTGCTTTCTTCCGCGTCTTTCAGGTTTTGGTTGCCATTTTAAAGCATTTGCAATCATTTTAGCTGAGCAGCCTATCATTTTCTGCACTTTTTCATATGTTTTCCACTCTCCAATCAACTTTTTAATCAAGGTACGCTGTTCTTCTGAACAATGTCTGAAACGACCCATTTTCCCTCAGAATTTCAGAGAAAAAATGCACTGTAACCAGCATGTACAACATTTTCTACCTTTCTTCCTTAAATAAGGGCAATAATTGCCACCTGTTTTTCAAAGAATGAATGACCTCACTAATAGAACTCCACACTATTATTTTGAACATGCCCCTTTCAATTAGTGATTCAATTACACAGAATCAGCAGCATGCATGTCATGACTGTTGGGTCTGTTGATTTCTATTACTTTACTACACCTGCTAGTAAATTATTTGCCATGTAGAAATATCATTTCTACCAAAAACAGTGATTGATCAGGTTAGTGATGTCTGACTGCTGTTATTTTGAACCCAACTGTAGATGTATCAAGGAAGGCACAATTTCTTCAGCCTTGCAATGATCACAAACATTCATTCCTTATACACAGATGTGTTAGGGAAAGCAAAAACATTTATGTACATGAAAGTCTTGACTATATGCTGTCATTTTAAGTTTTTTACTCTCATGTATATAATTTTTCCAAACAATACAATATAAATGTGGATATTTCAGTGATCTTAACCATGATCATCAGGAGGGCCGCAGAAAAAGGTTCCCTTCATGGCACATTCCCCCCCCCCTTTTTAGCCATAGCTATCCGTTATTTCATCTAACATGGCCTAGCTTACCACTCATCCGCTATTTCATCTAACATTAGGGGAGTAATGCAGCATGATTTCTGGAAGTAATGGACCCTAAGAGGCTCCTTTCACCTTTGACTCACCTTACCTTAGATCACAGGCATGGTCCTCCTCTACTCCACATCTCTTTACTTCGTTCCCCAGAAGCAGATGGTACAAAAGCTTCCTTACTAACTTGCCTATTGGTGGACAATGTCCCATTCCTGTCCTTTAAGAGGACATATAAGTAAGCTAAGCCTCACTTACATGTCGGAGGAATGCCTTCCACCGGGGCAGGAATAAAACAGATGGGGACATTGGACATATGCAGTCACACAAAACACACACTCTGCTTTATTGTTGACTTCTTTTCCACAATTTAGCATATGCAAGCATTCACACTATAACTAAAGAATCATAACTTTTACTTCATGTGTCACCCGTCAGCCACTCTACTTATGCATGATGCAATCCATTGGCCTCATGCAAAACCTTCCCAACTCTTGATTCAAATTTTCTGCATCCTCGACTCTGGCTTGTCTCCATCAAGGCCTGTCTATGATGTGTGAAAAGACTGTGTATTAGGGAATTGTCCCATCCTCCAATGCATGCCCCATTGCATCCTTTCTATTAGCCCTGCCATTATTTCCCTCCTTAGGTCATTACCCCCTAGATAAATGATTTTAGCAAAGGGTGGTAAACAATTGAGAGCAGTCTCATCATAAAGAGCCGGACCCAATTGTCTCCACATCATCTCTCTACACCCTAACCACCAACCCCAGGCCTTTTTGTTTAGAGAAGCCTAAATTTTCCATATTCAACCTGTGTGCTCTAGATTGTGCCCAGAACACATTATTAGTATTATTATTATACAGTATATAGCGCTAAAAGGTTTGCTCAGCGCTGTACATTATAGTGGGGGACAGCACATGAGACAATACAGTAACAAAACAGAACATGAGGGATTCAAGGGCCCTGCTCTTTCGAGCTTATAATCTAGGAGGGAGGGGATAGTGGTACAGGAGGAAATGGCTGTGGGGGATGGAGTGGTGGGAGGAGTGGAAGAGATCGGCTGTTAGGTGAGGGCGGGGTAGGCTTCCCTGAAGAGATGGGTTTTCAGGGTGCGCCTGAAGGTGAGGAGGGTAGGTGACAGTCTGATGGATTGGGGTAGTGAGTTCCAGAGGATGGGGGAAGTCCTGGAGAAGTCCTGCTGTCGGGCGTGGGAGGTGGAGACCAGGGAGCTAGAAAGTAGGAGGTCTTGTGAGGAGCGAAGATTACGGGTTGGGTGGTATTTGGGTATGAGGTTGGTGAGGTAGTGTAAGGGACCACCTGGCGGCACCTCTAGCAACCCACTGGTCAGGTTTCCCCACAGCGTGGAGTCTAAGTCCCGGATCACTTGTACACCAGGGCCCCTGATGGTGGGGATGGACTTGGAGTGTACCGAGACCAGGTCGAGACTACCGGGTACACCCACCAGTGGTAGAGGAGTCCGCCAGAGGCTCCCGCAGGGTGAGAGCCTGACGTGAGGAGGCCGGGAGATCCCGGTGGGATGGACGGATGGATGAGCAAGTGCACAGTCAGACAAGCCAAGTCGGTAGCCGGGGGGTCGGTGCAGTACAAAGCAGCAGGCAGAGAATGGTCGGGTCACACGCCAGGTCAGTAACAGGAGGTCAGATCTATAAAGGGGCATTCAGGAGCGAGGTCAGGCAAGCCAGGGGTCAGGACAGGAGAAATCAGCAAAGTCAGGCAATCCGGGTCAGAAATACTCACTTAACAGGTTCAGGAACACAGATCACAGGAAAGACCATATGGCAACCAGTGACAGCACAGGGGGGATTTTCGTGGGTGGCCACGAAAGAATTCCCGGATAAGTCTAGGGGCATGAACATTTTGGGCTGGTTCCCAGAAGTTCTCCTCTGGACCATAGCCCTTCCATGTGATCAAAAACTGGGTCTGGCCCCCCCTTTTTCGGCACTTTAGGATTGCTTCCACCTCAAATTCCTTTTGATCTTCAATAGTTATAGCTTCCGGAGGTCCGGACTCCCGATCCGGAAATGGATCTGGTACGACTGGTTTTAGCAGAGAAACATGAAATACCGGGTGGATTTTGAAGGTTTCCAGAAGAATAAGCTCATATGCCACTTTGTTAATCATACGCTTCACACGAAATGGACCCACAAATCTTGGTCCTAGTTTCTTCGAGTGGCACCAAATCTTTAGGTTTGTTGTTGCCAACCAGACTTTATCCCCGGGTTGCAGCACCAGTTCCCCCCTTCGCTTCTTATCGAAGGCCCTCTTGTTATCTTCCTGGGCTCTAGAAATGGCTTCCTAAAGCAACTTATTGTTGGAGGAGAAAAAAGTGGTAGTGCTTTGAGTAGCTGGAACTGAACTCTCAGCGACCAGATCAGGTAAAAAAGTGGGGTGAAATCCGTAATTCGAAAGAAACAGGGAGTGCCCCGTGGTTGAATGATTCGCATTATTGTAGGCGAACTCTGCCAAAGGTAAGAGCGCCAGCCAATTATCCTGCAGAAAGGACGTGTAGCATCTCAGATACTGTTCCAGTGTCTGGTTGGTCCTTTCCGTCCATTGGTCTGTGGGTGAAAAGCGGAGGAGAGGGATAATTTGATATCCAGTGCCTTACATAAAGCTTTCCAGAATTTGGAGGTAAACTGCACTCCTCGGTCCGAGACGATATCTTCTGGGACTCTGTGCAACCTAACCACTTCTCGAATGAAGATCTGTGCGGTCTCGAAAGCCGATCGTGTACTCTTCAGGGGTAAGAAGTGGGCCATTTTTGACAGGCGGTCTACGATCACGAAGATTGCGGTGTGGCCCTGGGACGGAGGAAGTTCGACTATGAAGTTCATTGCAATCATTTGCCATGGCCGGTCGGGTATAGGTAGTGGGTGTAGCTGCCCCCAGGCCTTGCTCCTAGGAGGTTTGTTCCTTTGACACACGGCACAGGATTTGACTTAGCGCTTGCAGTCTCTGGTCATGTTTGGCCACCAAAATGTGCGTTTGAGCAGTTCAAGGGTCTTTGCCAGCCCGAAGTGTCCTGCCATCGGATGATCGTGGCAATGTCCCAGGACCAATGTTTGAACCTCTTCTGGCAGCACGATTAATCCCTCTTTCCATAAGAGTCCACCCTTGTTCTGGAGGGGTACCCCAGATGGGGTGGCCATAGCCATAGATGCGTCCTGTAATTTAGAACGTAGTTGCGTTTGGAGGGCCAGGAAGTTTCCTGAAGAGAGAATGGTATCAGGTCTTGGCTCTTCCTTAGGATCCTCAAACATGCGCGAGAGTGCATCGGCTTTGTGTTCTTGGAACCAGGTCTGTATGTTATGTGGAATGAGAATCGAGAAAAGAAGAGAACCCATCTCGCCTGGCGCGGTCGCAAGCGTTTTGCCGTTCTCAAATACTCTACACTTTTATGATCTGTGAAGATCAAGATCGGGTGCGTGGCTCCTTTTAACAGATATCTCCATTCTTTCAATGCTGTTTTAATGGCCAATAATTCTCGATCGCCAATGTCGTAGTTCCTTTCGGCCGGAATAAGTTTCCTTGAGAAAAATGCCACAGGGTGCAGAAGTTCCTTGGTGCCCTTCTTCTGGGATAGGATTGACCCCACTGCATTTTCAGATGAATCCACTTCCAGAACATAAGGCAAGGAGGCGTCCGGATGACCGAGAATGGGTGTCGTGGCAAACAGGTTTTTTAGGGCCTCAAAGGCCGCCTGGGTCTCCGGCGTCAACTTAAAACGGGTTCTCTGTTTGGTTAATTGCGTTATGGGAGAGACCAGACCCGAGAAATTCTTGATAAATTTCCTGTAGAAGTTAGCGAATCCAACAAAACGCTGGACGCCCTTCTTATCTGCGGGAATTGGCCAATCCAGAATTGCCGAGACTTTTTGGGGATCCATCGCGACCCCCGTGGTGGAGATGATCAGTTCCAGAAAGGCAAAGCTGTGCTGTTCGAAACTGCACTTGTCAGCCTTGGCGTATAGCCCATGTAGGCGTAATCGTTCTAAAACCCTTGCCACATGATCCCTATGAGCCTCCAGTGAAGGTGAAAATATCAGGATGTCGTCTAGGTAGACAATTACGAAGACATCAAGGTAGTCCCTGAATATGTCATTAACAAAATGCTGGAACATGGCCGGGGCATTGCAGAGTCCAAATGGCGTGACTAAGTACTCAAAATGACCAAAACGAGTGCGAAATGCGGTCTTTCACTCGTCCCCCCTCCCTTATACGAACCAAGTTATATGCACCTCTCAGATCTAACTTAGTGAAAATAGCTGCGGTTTTCAGGCTCTGGAAGAGTTCTGGGACCAGGGGCAAAGGGTAGTGATTCTTAATCGTGACCTTATTTAGTTCGCGGTAATCAATACAGGGTCTCAGGGATTTATCTTTTTTTTTCTACAAAGAAAATTCCAGTCCCTGCTGGTGAAGTGGAGGGGTGAATGAACCCCTTTTGGAGATTCTCATCAATGTAGTCCTTGAGAACCCCCAATTCTAACTCGGACAAGGGAAAAATTTGACCGAAGGGAATTTCGAAAACCGGGTAACAGATCAATGGGGCAATCATACGGGTGGTGAGGAGGCAGGGAGTCTACCCCTCGTTTGCTGAAGACATCCAGATAGCCATGGTAGGCCGCTGGAATGACTTGTCTTAAGCTGGGGTCCCCTTCAGAGCACAGAAGATAGATAGATCCTATCTGGGATAGATAGGAGGAGAGCCAGGAGAGAGCGGAGTCTCTGATGCCGAGGGAGTGTAGTTTATTGAGGAGGGGGTGGTCAACTGTGTTGAAGGCCGCGGAGAGGTCGAGGAGTAGGAGGACTGAGTAGTGGCCATTAGCTTTGGCGGTTAGCAGGTCATTAGTGATTTTGAGTAGGGCGGTTTCGGTGGAGTGTAGGGGATGGAAGCCAGACTGTAGTATCGAGGAGGTTGTTGTCAGTTAGGTGGGTGCTTAGGCGATTGTAGACACATAAGAATGTAGACACATAAGAATGTCCCACAGTTACAATGTCTCTTGCAGTCTCATTTGGTTTTGAGGGAAATCCTGATGTTTCTGTAGCATAAAGGGGTGGTTACCTGCTGGTTTCAGGCTGATGAATGGTGAACTGATAAGTGATTGACATGGTGTGGATGTAGACACAGTCGATAGTTCATCTGTCGGTGGGAGAGAACTTGCAGATATGGTCTCTTCCTTTATAATTAGGTCTTTGAAATCATCATCTGGTCATGAATTCTCCCACAGAGCCATTTGATATGGGTAGTAGAAAAGGCATTGCTAGTTTGGTCTCATCAGGGGACATTACAAAGGGTGCATTTATTGCAGGTGATAGTTTAGGTGGACTACTGTCATTTTCTTTCAGCGTGTTTTCCATTGTTTCTTTGAAAAGAAGTAATAAGCATATCTGAGTTTTTCTTAAAATGTCTTATAGATGGTTTTACTTCTACACACACTCATGTCCCCATCCTGTCCATGAGGGTGCATACGTTCATGCTTTAAATGCTTCCTCGAACAAAGATAGGTTATATTTATGTACAATCTGAGTCATTGTATCTGAAGCAACCCTGACGGATTGCACTTTACTGCCTACAGACTTTCATTGTCTGTTCCCTTGACTTTCTTTCAGCAAATCCGTATTTTTACAGGTCTAGTGACGTAAACTTTTGTTCAGCTATTATACACGTACTATTGGCTTTAAGAGGCAGACTTTTCCTAGCTGTCCGACCACATACAAAATACTATGAACTAGGCAGAACTCTGGCTTTAACACTTTTTATTTCTTAATCCACCAACTCCCCTAAAGACATATTGTACTTATTCACATCAGTGTTTATGTAGGTCTCATTACACTCATCTGGCAAATCCAAACCCCTTAGTGATTGCTTCAAGGTCTTATTGAAACAATTGGAGCAATGTTCTTCACCCTGATGCGTAGTTTGATTTAGAATGTTGAAGCATCCATTCAAGGCTACTTGGATCTCACCTGGTTCCTGTTGATCTGTATCGCCCACCCTAATTGTTCCATTAAGGGTGACTCCTTTTCCTCTGCCTGATATACCCGGAGTTAGCAACCCATCCTCTTATGTGTCTTCCTTGCTGTGAAGCTAGCACACTATTTATGAACAGATTTATTAATAGCGCATGGTATAAATCTGGGCTTGTCACTGCCATAGCAAATATAGGCGTACACTAGGGGGAATCTTAGTACATATCCTACAATCGGAGATATTGAATTGAGTACTGACCATCTCATGCATTTGGATCATCCGATTCAGGAAGGTCTGATATCCCACAAATACTGGCCCCATGACAATCAACACCAGAACACCCTTCCACGCTTTCATGTTCCCTCATCCAGCTATGCACCACACAAGCCTCACAGATAACTCAGATGATTAATTCTGGAAACTAAAGGAACATAATTAAGAGTTACATTTTTCCCAAGCACCGCCTGTCGAGGTCGGGGCCCCTTCTGAGGCTTCTGTCCTCCCAGCTAGCCTGATTACTTGGGTATCACTGCTTCATGCACCCGCTTACAATGAGATGCATGTACCCAGGATTCCTTGCCTTCAAGTTTCACAATTGGTGAAATAAGCACCACCTGATGTGGACCAAGCCTTCGGGCTCCTAACTTCCCCTCTGGTGCTTCTTGAGCATCACCCAAACTTTTGGCTGTTGTTTGTGTCCCTTCAACATCATCTGGATCCGGAAGTGAAGCATAGATTTTGTTGCTTGAGGTGTCTGTGCAATCCTACAACATACTCAGTAAGTGTACAATAAGACCTAGTTGAGATCTGTGGATAGTATAAACCTTTTTTTTTTTTTTTTTTGCATTGATCCAAATAGAATTTCATAAGCAGAAAGTTTTTCCTTTCTGCTTTGGGGTAGTTCTTCAGGCAGGTAATGCTATACATAATCCTTGTAATCAGTTTAATCCCATTTCAGCCTTGCGTTTTCCTAATTTTGCTTTTAACAACCCGTTATATTTTTCTATCCTTCCACTAGCAGTAGGATTATATGGTGCATGCAGATGCTGTTCGATGTGACCTTTCACATCGAACAGCATCTGCATGCATCATATAATCAACACTGTCAACACTTCTTTCATTATCTGACCTTTGAAATGTTTTCCCTTATCACTTTCTATACATTCTGGGACCCCATATCTGCACACTACCTGCTGTTAGTTTTTTAGGTGTGGCTTTTTGTAATGGCCATGCTTCTGACCAGCCGGTGAAGCAATATACGCGTCAGTACATTCATACAATCCTATCTTTGGCAACTGTATGTAATCTATCTGTAGCTTTGAAATGGGTATAAAGGTTTTGGAACATGGCCAGATGGTGTTTGTACCTTCTTCTCTGGATTATATTGTGCACAAATTTAACAGGCCTGACAGGATTGTCTTTTCGCTGCTTTAATGCCTAGTGCAAGCCACATTTTCAAAATTGTATCAACCATGGCCACTTTGGCTGTATGACTAGGGAGATGTGACATGGAGCATAAGGAAGGATACATAGAAATGGGGGAACAAGATCTCCTCCTGGAGCCAGACATATCATTCTGATAACACCGGGCCTTCTTCCATTAACTCTTTTCCTTTTGGGATGCTGCAGCTTGTAGTTTTGTCAGAATTTCTGTATCGGTTTTACCTTGTATGAAACACACTTTCATTTTCCTCTATTCTTGCCACCTCAAGGGGAAACAATGCAGCCTCTTTAGCAGCTTCATCTGCTCTCTGGTTTTCAGTAATGATAGGATCTATCCCCCCTAGTGTGGGCTTTCATCTTCATTGCAGCAATAGCAGCTGGTGAAGTAATGGCTTCTAACAGCACCTTTACTTTAGCAGAATTTTTTATAGGTTTCCCCTGATATATCAGAAAGTTCCTACTTTTCCATAGAGCTCCAAAGTCATGTACAATGCCATAGGCATAACAAGAGTCAGTATAGATATTTACAGACTGTTTTTCTGCCATATGACATGCCTTTGTCCATGCTTCCAATTCTGCCACTTGGGCTGAACAATGACCAGGCAGAGCTCTCTGGGACTGTATAGCATTGTGAGCCATCCACCCACAATTCCAAATCTGGATTTTCAAGAGGAAAATCTGAAACTGTCACTGGAAACTCATAAAATGCTTCTACAATACTGCAGCAATCATGTTCCCATCCATCCGGAGGGTTAGGCATGACAGTCAGCAGAGTGGCAGGGTTTAACACATTACACCTTTTGATAACTATATTGCTAGGTATCACGTACCTGGTGTTAGAGGTTTCCCTTGCTGCTAAGTTCCAGACTCCCCTGGATATGGGACAGAAGAAGTCAGGCCCAAAGTAGCACGGGTTGTCTGTAGGAGTGCTTGTCAGAGGTACACCCAGGAGCACAGCTGATGCACTGGAATGTGTCTGCAGACAGGTGGCGCCCGTGAGAGGTATGCAGGCCTTCAGGGTAGCAGAGGACCACAGGGTAGTCTGTTCAAAGCCAATGTCAGATACCAGGTGGAGATTGGAGCAGACGTAGTCAATAGGATAGCCAGGGTCATACACTGGAGAGCGAGTGAAAATATCTATTAGCCAAGCTGAGGTCAGATTAGGAGAGCAGGTGAGAATATCCGTTAGCCAAGCCAGGGTCAGATCAGGAGTCAGAGAAGATAGGTCCAGGAACAAGCCAAATTGGTAACAGGAGATCACAGTAGCAAGGTAACACGGACAAAGGTACTGAGGAGCCAGAGATCAACCAGCAATGATGGGCTTCCTGATAAAGGCCGTCTGTCACCAAACTGAGCTAATGCGTGCGTAACTATGCTCCAGTGCACATGCGTGTTCCGGCTCGCGTCCGTGCGCCAATGTGCATAGATTTTCACCAGCGTGCATTTCTGTGGCCATGCAGGGTAGTGGCAGGAATGCCAGGTCTCAGAGTACCTCTGCTGTGGACAGAGCCCTGACACTAGGTGTGAGTAAAGCCAGTTCATACTTAGTTTGTCTGGCGGCAGAGAGATGCTTAGTATTAATTTGATTAAGCACCTGTTCTACCGTATGAGGAACCATAAGAATTAAAGTATTTCCCAACACCATATCTGCAGTTTTTTCCACCTTAATGGCTGCCACCGATGTAGCCTTATCTCAAGGTGCTGCTGTATAGATAACAGGATCTAGAGATTAAGATTAGTACCCCACAGGCTTGTATTATCTGCATGCTTCTGCATCAATACTCCTGACGCATGATTGTTTGCCTCATGACAAAATCCTTTTTTGTACTCTGACAAGGCTAAACATGGGCTTGTCATTTATATTATTATTATTATACAGGATTTATATAGCGCTAACAGTTTACTCAGCGCTTTACAATTTAACAGGAGACAATACATTAATAATATAGTTCAATACAAGAGGGGTAGGAGGGCCCTGCTCCTTGGAGCTTACAATCCTAAGAGGGAGGGGCTAGCGGTACAAAAGGAAGTAACTGTGGGGGATGGACTGGTAGGAGTAGAAGATTCCATTATTAGCTGAGGGCAGGATAGGCTTCCCTGAAGAGAGAGGTTTTCAGAGATTGCCTAAAAGTGAGCAGAGTAGGCGATAGTCTGATAAATTGGGGTAGAGAGTTCCAGAGGATGGGGGGGAAGTCCTGGAGATGAGCATGGGGGGCGGAGACCAGGGAGCTAGAGAGCAGGAGACCGTGTGAGGAACAGAGTACGGCTTGGGTAATATTTGGAGACAAGATTGGTGCTGTAATTTGGGGCAGAGTTAAAAATGGCTTTATATGTTATTGTTGATGTTTTGAATTTTATCCGTTGGGCAATGGGAGGCTAGTGGAGGGATTGGCAGAGAGGGGTGGCAGAAGCCAATCCCTCCACTGGCTTCCCATTGCCCAACGGATAACCATTCTGTATCTGCCACCCCTGTCTGCCAATCCCTTCACTGGCTTCCCAATGCCCAAGGGATAAAATTCAAAACATCAACAATAACAAGGTGGATGAGTCTGGCAGCAACATTCATGATAGACTGAAGAGGGGATAGCCTGCGATGAGTTAGGCCAATGAGGAGGGAGTTACAATAGTCAAGGCAAGAGATAACAAGGGAGTGAATAAGTTGCTTAGTAGTTTCCGAGGTTAAGAACAGGCATATCTTGAAGATATTGTGTAGGTGAAGTCTACAAGATTTGGACAGCGATTGGATTTGGGGCTGAAAGGACAGACGGGAGTCTAGAATTTCACCTAGCACCTTGGCATGAGGGGAGGAACTGAGGGTTGTGTTATTAATCTTGATGGGGAAGTCAGGGGATGGGGCACGTGCTGGAGGGAATACTAAGAGCTCAGTTTTGGAAAGGTTGAGTTTGAGGAAGTGGAGTGACATCCATGCTGAAATGTCGCTTAGTAGGTTAGTAATGCGAGAGGAGACTGAAGGGGTGAGGTGAGGAGTAGAAAGATAGATTTGTGTCTCATCAGCATAGAGATGGTACGTAAAGCCATGGGAGTTTATGAAAAGTGACCAAGGGAGGAGGTGTTGATGGAGAAGAGAAGGGGTCCAAGGATAGAACCTTGAGGGACCCCTACAAAAAGAGGAAGTGGAGAGGAGGAGCCAGAGCCAGGTAACTTTGAAGGAGCGCTGCGATAGGTAGGAGGAGAAACAGGAGAGAGCAGTGTCTCGGAGGCCAAGAGAGTGGAGGTTTTTGAGGAGGAGGTTATGGTCAACAGTATCAAAAGCCGTGGAGAGGTCAAATAGTAAGAGTATGGAGTGGTGGCCATTGGTTTTAGCAGTTAGTAGATCGTTAGTGAGTTTTAGTAGGGCAGTTTAAGTGGAGTGTAGTGAGCGAAAGCCAGACTGTAATGGGTCAAGAAGGTTGTTGTCAGTGAGGCAGGAGCTTGTAGACTATGCGTTCTAAGAGTTGAGGTGAGCAGGGAGTTGGGTCTTAAGTTGTTCAGGTTGGTGGGGTCCAGGGAGGGCTTTTTAAGTATGGCAGTGGTGTGTGCATGCTTTAGAGGGGAAGGCACCTTTAGGGAGAGATTGAAGATGTGAGTGAGGGAGCATAGGATGGAAGAAGAGGGTGACCGTAGTAGTTGTGAGGGGACAGCATCCAGGGGGCAGGTAGTGAGACGAGCTTCTCAGAAAACTTTTGTGACCTCTTCGGTAGTAGCAAGGTCAAAAGAGGAAAGTGTTGAGGGAGGTTTAGTATAACATATGCTAAGTGGGATGGATGTCTATGCAGTGGAGATGCCCCTACGAATTACATCAATCTTGTTTTTGAAATGATTTGCAATCTCGTAAGCAGTGAGTGAGGTACTGGGTGGATGTGGAGAAAGTAGAGAGTTAAAAGTGAAGAGATGATGAGGACTGGATGACAAGCTATTGATGAGAGTGAGAAAGTAGGCTTGTTTGGCAGCATGGAGGGAGGAATTGTATGTTAAGAAAGCAGATTTATATTGGGTGAAAGCTTGCTGAGATTTGGTTTTACGCCACAATCGCTCCAGCGCACGAATATGTCGTTTAAGATTTCTGGTGTTGTCAGTCTGCCAAGGTTATAATGGTCAGGGCCTGATGCTTCCTGTCGTTAGAGGAGTGAGTCTAGTGTGGATGAAAGCAAACTATTGACAGCAGTGGCCAGGTCAGGACAGGGGAGAGATTATGTCATAGAGGCGGTCAGTTGCAGAGTGAATAAAAGCATGGTTCACGTTGTGGAGGTTTCTGCGGGTAATTGTTTGCTGCTTGGAGGGATAGGTGTTTGAAGATGAGGACACTGTGAAGGTGATGAGATTATGATCAGAGAGAGGAAAGGGCGTGTTTGTGAGGTTTTAGGGAGTGCAACAATGAGAGAAAACAAGGTCTAATGTATTCCCATCAGAGTGAGTGGAGGGCTGTGTCCATTGTGTTAAGGCAAAAGATGAGGTTAGGTTGAAGAGTTGGGATGTAGCTGGGTTGTTCACATTAATGGGGATGTTAAAATCTCCAAGAATGATAGTAGGTAGTTCAGAGGAGAGAAAGTAGGGTAGTAGAGAACAGTAAACAGTAAACAGTTCATGTATTTATTGATAAATTATACTCACAAGAGTAGCCGTAAAAAAGGCATATAACATCCAAAACCAACACAGGGTTTGAAGACACATGTGAATTCCATCCGGAAGGGAGATAAACTCTTGGTCAAGCTGATGCGTTTCAAAGGGAGATCCCTTCTTTCTCAGAGCTTAAAGATCTGCAAAAGAGGACCTAAATAGTTAGCAGGAATGATCTGTTTTCAGTATTCCAATAATTGGCAGCCTCACTGTTATGTGCTTTCTATGTGTTACAAATTCATAGGAGGCATTTTGCCACTATGTGTCAGTATTTCAGTGTTTTGGTCAGAGGCAAAACTGCCATTGATTCAATACCTGTTTAACCACTAGCCTACAGGGCACTTATACCCCCTTCCTGCCCAGGCGAGTTTCCAGCTTTCAGCACTGTTGCACTTTGAATGACAATTGCGCGGTCATGCAAAACTGTACCCATATGAAATTTGTATAATTTTTTTGTGACAGAGCTTTATTTTGGTGGTTTTTAATCACCTGGGTTTTTTATTTTTTCTTAAACCAAAAACCAGTGAAAATTCTGAAGAAAAAACAGTTTTTTCTTAGTTTTTGCTATAAAATTTTGCAAATAAGTCACTTTTCTCCTTCACTGATGTGCGCAAATGAGGCTGCAGTGATGGGCACTGATAGGCTGTACTGATGGACACTGATAAGTGGCACTGATGGGCACTGATGAGGATGCACTGGTAGGTGGCACTGATGTGCACTGAAAGGCAGCACTCGTATATGGCACTGATAGGCGGCACTGACTGGCGCTGATAGGCGGCACTGACGTGCACAGATAGGCGGCACTGACGCACACAGATGGGCGGCACTGAAAGGAAGCTTAGATGGGCACTGATATGTGGCATTGTGTACTGGTAGGCACTGAAATGGGGCATTGATGTGGCACTGATGGGCACTGGCGGGCGGCATGGATGAGCACTGACAGGTGGCACTGCTGGGGCTACACAGATCATCAGGGCACACTGATCATCAGTGCCCTGATGATCAGTGTACATGTCCCTTCTGAGGGATGCCGATTGCCGGCTCTCCTCTTCTCTCGAGCTGTCAGCGTGACAGCTCGTGAAGTGAGGAATGCCGATAACCGGCATTTCCCTATTTACATGCGATCAGCTGTGATTGGACACAGCTGATCACATGACCGAGCCGACAGCTTTGGCTCTTTCCGTTGATCGGTGATCCGCTGTGTCCGAGGGACACAGCACACCGCTGATCGCTGCGCTGCGCGCTCCCGGAGCCGCGCATGTGCGGTTAGAACAAGAGAACCGCCTTGCGCCTGTCATTGTACCATATGGCAGACGGGAGGCAGTTAAGAGCCTGCTTAAAGACACTAAGTGCTGTGGCTAGGCCCTGTGGAAGCCTTTCCCAGGTGTATTGGGAATTTTCAAACAAAAAAGGTATGTACATGATTCCTCAATTCTTACAGAGAAATATGCATTAGCAATATGCACCACAGGGAAACAGGTTGCATCACTGGGGATATTGGATAACAAGTTATGTGGATTTGGCACAATGAGCATATCAATTTCAATAATTCTGTTTGTTGCTGTTAGGTCTTGTACCATCCGGTACTTGAAAGGGGCCTTACGGCCTAGTGGCTTCTTGTTTGCTGGCTGTGTTACAAGGAGAGTTCACTCTTTTCAGCACTCCCTTCTCCATGCACATCAGGTTTGCCACAGTTGTAACAAGTTAGTGTAGGGTGGCTTGTCCTCTTTTATCTCACTGGACCCTTGTGGGGGCTCACAAGCGAACATTACCCTTTGTGGCTTCTTTGCCTTTCATGTCATCTACATGCTTTTGTATATTGGAAGCCACAGAGATCAAAGCTTGCAGACTCAGTTTTTCCACTCTGGATAACGGACAGTTAACTTATCCTGAATGGCTTTTCTGAGTTCCGTTCCCCACATTGTGGCTAACATGGGAGCCAGGGGAGCAGAATCCGGATCCTGCCCTGTCTCTGTGACAGTCATCTTGAACCTGTCTGTATATTTATGTACTTCTTCTTTAGCTCCCTGTGCTATTGAATTTACTTTTGTCCAAGAGGCTGCTGATCAAATACATCCTATGGCAGCCTTCAGCTTCTCACTGTGACACGGCGACGTCTGGAGAATCCGGTTGGCCAAGCCGTGTGTTCAACTCATCTAGCTTATACAACCATGCCTCTAGTATCATTAATTCAAAATCACTTATACCTGCTACTCCTTTAATTATTCTCAGCATTTCTTCCTAGTTTGCCCTGTAGCTGGTTTTAATGTTACACAGCTGCTGAGCAAACACGTTAGAGCTGTGCCTATGCTTCTGCAAAGTATTCCTTTCACCTGGAGTCCAAGGCACATGGTGAGTTATTGTTCCTGTCAGCTGCTGTCTGTCGTCATATGCTCTCTATTCTCTCACAGGGTGCAGCCTTTCTTTCTGCGTTCTATCCTTTCTAAGGTTATAATGAAGTCCCTTTGCCTCATCCATAGTGGTGTCTGGAGCGTTGTCCTTATCCCACTCATCGTCTTGAGGCAACGGGGGCTACTCATAGAGGAGGGGAGGTGATGCTTCCCCTGGGGGGCTACTCTGCATACTTACCCATTTAGTTGATCCTATATTGGAGCGAACATTCAGTTCATTGTGAAAACAGCACTCGAGGAGAAACTCTTCCAGTGGTGCTGATGCCTTTGGCAATTCCACATATGAGAATAAAGTTCCATCATATAACGGAGGTGGAGATCTCACACTGCTAGACACCCCATCTTCTGTCATGGGCCTACTAGGATTTCTTATGAGTGTCTTTGCCAACAGGTGAGTGCTCATAATCAAAAAGGATTTTAGATGTTTTCAATCAAACCTCATTGGCCCAAGCTGATAATTCATTTGGTTCAGTCATTTTACTGTTGAAATTGTGGTGCAAAGCAGTCCAGACTCTGACATCATAAGTCCCCTGTATGGGCATAGGGTAATCACTGACCTGTGCTAGTCTGTGCCATTTCTTAAGATAATTAATTACCCATTTACCATATAAAGCCCTCAATTCTTGATGAGGGGTTGAAGGGGGTTGTTTAACTTTAGTGCCTCCACCCAGCTGATTTCCCATCTTGCAAATCCCTGAATGTTCTAATTTCCCCTTTTTTGAAGTTGAACAGACAGAAGCCTGGCCAAAAGCTTCCCTTTTCTATTTTTACACACTTCTTTTATGAAAAAGTGTTTCCCTTCTGCCCCATGACCGAACACTGAACTTCCCTTTTACCTCCATCACTTCCCATTTGAAAGCGGCACTTTTCCACCTCCAATTGGGAGGCAAAAAAGGGTTGGCTACTCAGATTCTTTTGGATTTCCTTATGGGTTCGCAATAAACCTTACCCTCCCCTTGCTGCTACCACTCTTCCGTTAGTGTAGTCTTACACAGCTACAGTTAATCACTCACCCAGTGCACTGTAGTTTCACAAAGATCTGAGAGATGATCCTTTCGTTCACCACTGAGACACTATTCTCCCCCCTCCTCCTGACTGGCACAGACGTCACTCTTTTTACAAGATGTGGTTAAGATCACAAATGGCAAAGCCTCTTTGTCTCTCCGGACTTTAACCACTTGCTTACAGGGCATTTATACCCCCTTTCTGCCCAGGCCAATTTTCAGCTTTCAGTGCTGTCACAATTTGACTGACAATTGCATGGTCATGCAGCACTGTACCTATATGAAATTTGTATAATGTTTTTGAGACAGATAGAGCTTTCTTTTTGTGGTATTTAATCACCTCTGTTTTGTTTTTTTGTTTTTTTTAAACCAAAAACCACTGAAAATTAAAAAAAAACACGTTTTTTCTTAGTTTGTTATATAATTTTGTAAATAAGTGATTTTTCTCTTTCACTGATGTGCGCTAATGAGACTGCAGTGATGGGCACTGGTTGGTGGCACTGATGGGCATTGACAGGCATCACTGGGCACTGAAAGGGAGCACTCATATATGGCACTGATAGGCGGCACTGACTGTGATAATTGTGCGCACAGATATGGACAATGACAACCATAATTTGGATCATACTCTGCAAATATCATTCTATCCCCCTCCTTTTTTTGAATGGAATGTGGTCTGTGTGTGTGCTGAGTTCAGGAGTGCACAGGGCACAGCTGGATACGTTTCATGGTTGTAAACCCAATTAGCTGGTTCCAGTATGTCTGTCGGGCTCTTGCCTTGACCTGGTCGTAAAGCTATAAACCAGACAGTCACTGGACATGAAAGCATTCCAGAAGTAGCGGTAAAACATACATCCCACGTATAACCACTTTTTTATACCTTTTTATAAATCCTGGCAGGAACAAGGTACAATAAAACAAAGCATATATTCAGAGAGGTCAGTTTAATACGAGTCACCTGATACCTTACACCCATAGATGACGTCTACCAGAGAGCAGAAAGTGATATCTCTTTAACCGTCACAGCCAGATGTGTCATATTTGATGTCTGGACATTCAGAATATGGTTCTGCATATTAACCTGCCAGTGGCTAGGCTGCTGCATGCACCTTTGGAAGGTTATTGACCATGGTATAATCGTGAGAGGGATTTGGTCATAGCCTGGGTCCCCTCCTAAACACCCCTCCCCAAATGAGGCGATTGGTTCTCTGCTTTAAGGAGACACCCTGCTGGGTTCCTAGAAAACAGGCTGTGATGCCTGGAGAGAGAGATGAAGAGATTCTCCCTTTTAACATCAGGAACCGACTTCGGGAGAAAAGGTACCATTTTGTTCAGGACACTTGAACTCTGCTTAAACCAAGACTTTTGAAAGTATTCTACCTTCTTAAACTTCTTTCTTTTATCACTCTGTTGTGTTATTGCTCTCTCTAGTTACATATATATATATTGGTTACATCTTTTCTGTAAATATTTTTATTGCACCATTTTGACCTTTTTAGTAATAAATCCTATTTTCTGAAAAGTGTTTAACTGTTTCTAAAGGTCTTTAATGCAAACTAAGAATTCCTGTTGCTGAAGAGTGCTACTGTGTGTTTTAAAACCTCTGGATACATCTGTCTGCGGTGACAGTATGTATACAGACGCTTATTCAAACATCATAGTGTTACTTACTAAGATTTGTGAGTTTCCTCCTTCTCTGTAAAAAGGTGATGGTGGCAGTGTAAAGGGTTAATTGTGTAATTAACCTGACCCAGTAAAAATCGCTCTCAGGATTTTGGCACCTAGATTGGGGTCCAGTGGGGTCTGACACCGTGCCCGTCACACTGACTGGTACTGATAGGTGGCAGTGAAAGGCAGCTCAGATAGGCACTGATATGTGGCATTGATGTGCACTGGTAGGCACTGATATGTGGAATTGATAGGCACTGACAGGTGGCACTGCTGGGGCTACACTGATCATCAGGGCACACTGATCATCAGTGCAGATGTCCCCTCTGAGGAATGCCGATTACCGGCTCTCTTTTCACGAGTTGTCAGCATGACAGCTTGTGAGGAGAGAAATGCTGATAACCGGTATTTCCTTATTTACATGCGATCAGCTGTGATTGGACACAGCTGATCACATGACAGAGCCGACGTCTTTGGCTCTTTCCATTGATCGGTGTTGACCAAATCTATGGATTATGAAATATAATATTTCTCTGATATGATTTGATTAACCTTAATGAGAGTTCTTTGACCAAGAGTGAAAGGTTTAACACAACAACCAAAATTTATTAGTAAATAGTAGGGAGGTCTAAACTAACATACCACAATCTATCTATTTTACAATAAGAAAAAGAAACAAAATGTATAGGATTCAACCAGTGAATTAAAGCATATACTACTCATATCCTAAACCCACAAACAGCAAGACAGACAACACATACGACAATCATGTATACATGTAAAGTGCCAGAGAAATGTCCTGATATTTACCAATGGTGTAGCATGGGGGGCCCCCAGGATCGGTGGATCTTCTCCCCTGTCTTCCCCCAAAACCTACCCTGATATACACCTATCTCCCATAGACTTGCATGGGGCCATCCTGATTGGTAGAACTATCCAATCCATCTCCCATTATCTGACGCATCTCATCCAGGATTGGACAATTTCCCAATCCCATATCGCTTACATAACTCAGCCCCATCCCAGAGCCTCCCCTTTTGGTGATAAAATTACATATGCTAGGTCATGGCACCAATGCGTCTGGATCCAGGCTCTCATCAAAATTCTCTCCATTATTGAGAGTCTGGAGGGAACCTTAGGTTATAGCCTGGTAAAACTGCATTCTCCAGATAGCCATCACCATTGCATATCTAAAGAGAGGGTACTTTGAAGTGGCCCTCATACAAACAAAGAGATTTAAATGGCCCGGTCTAGATCGTTATGTGGGCCCCATAAAGTCTGAGATAAGGTAGTTAATTTAGTGGTTGCCCCCTCTCACATAATAGAGCATTCCATGTGTACACACCAAACATTCCTCCAATACAAAACCATCTCTTAACTTAATTACTACTATTTGATCCAATGTGTATGTACAACACACCGATATCAAACCAACCTCTGATATTTCTAACTTTGTATCTTGGTTAACGTATAGTTATACAAATATCTATTTACAGTTGCTGATGAAGATTATACATAAACCCCTCATAAGTAAACAATCAGTGATCCTCTGTGTCCGAGGGACACAGTGCACCACCGATCGCCACGCTGCGCGCCACAGCGGTTAGAGTGGGGGGACGTCATGTTAATTCCTCCCAGAAAGAGAGAACCGCCTCGCGCCCTACATTTCCTTATATGGCGCAGGGCTGTGGAGTCGGAGAAAATTTTGGGTACCTGGAGTCGGAGTCGGCAAACAATGCTCCGATTCCGATTAAATTTAGATTGGAATTAAAAAAAAAAAGCAAGTTTAAATGTCCCAATTCACAAAAAGTTATAATTAATGACTTCTCTACTGTAAGAATAAAGACCAATGCATGCAGTGCCTCACGTAACCACAAAACGAACATGTTAAGTGACCGTGAAAAAGCATGCTTTTCATGTGCTTCACTATATGGCACGCAACGCACAATTAGGAGCGGCAATATTTATACTTTCCATAGTGTTGTGTTCTGCTGTTACAGGGAATGCAGCGCCCATGGGTAACCTAGCCTCTCACTGATAAGGGATTAAGTAAATATATTTTTTGCAGGACTAGAGACCCTTGTATAAGTGAATGGAATGGAGGGTCAATAGTTCAAGACTGAAGCTGTAAACCATTGGAAAAACTGCTGTCATTTAGCTAAGACTATAAAAACTTTTAAACTCCGACGTTGCATAAGCGTTACAGAACCAGTAAATGTCCAAATAAAAAAATTCCAACAGGAGTTTTATAAAGCACTAGAAGAAGTTGAAAAGTATGATCGCTCATCAAAACTTACTGTTGAAGAAGCCATCCTTGTTTATCCAGAGATCGTTAGTGATGTGGCCAGAATAGTTACTGCAATGCCACCCACCCAAGTCAGTGTCGAAAGATTATGTTCAGCCCTAAAAATAATAAAGTCTGACTTAAGAGCCTCTATGAAAGAGGATATGGCAGAGGCAATTCTCTTCCTTAGAACTCTACATTGAATTGATTTGCATTTGCTAAGCCTATAACTACATTTCAAGATTAATATAAACCATTTCTAGGTTTTACAGATTTTGTTTTTGGTTCATATAGATAAGCTTTGTTTTTGTTCTAAAACAACCAAATAATGTGGTTTGAATTTTTTGACTGGTAAAGTTCCTGTTCCTGATGTTTATGCCTGCTGCTACTATCCAGCCACTTGATTAATTAATAAAAAAAAATTAATAAAACTTTGTTGTTTTCATTGTGTTTGTCTTTTGCTTAAACTGTTCAATATAGTAGACTGTTGGCTTCCCAGCCAGTAGTCCTGTGGTAATGACATGTATGTTGCCTTTCTTTCCTTCAAGGAATGTATAAAATACATTCGCATATTAATACGTCGGAGTCGGAAGTACAAAAAACTGAGGAGTCGGAGTCGGAACATTTATCTACCGACTCCACAGCCCTGATATGGCGGGCGGGAGGCGGTTAAACACCACATGGAGAGGGCGCACAGGCCTAGTGCATTACCATAAAAAAATGTTTAATAAATAAAGTAGGTGTTGTACTCACAAACGACAATATAGTCAAGGCACATCATAAAAGAACAGCTGGGTCAACACCGCGCTGAGTAACAGTCCGCAATAGGGAGTTTAGACATCCAAAAGGCTGACACGTTTCGAGGACTTGCCTCTTCCTCTGGCTCTGAGGAAGAGGCAAGTCCTCGAAACGCGTCAGCCTTTTGGATGTCTAAACTCCCTATTGCGGACTGTTACTCAGTGCGGTGTTGAGCCAGCTGTTCTTTTACGATCTGCCTTGACTATATTGTCGTTTGTGAGTACAACACCTACTTTATTTTTTATTAAACATTTTTTATGGTAATGCACTAGGCCTGTGCGCCCTCTCTTTGTTCTTTCCCCATTAAGTATATTTGGATTCCCCCGGTCCATTTGAGGGCAGCAAGGTGTGCATGTTCCAGGACATTCTTAATGTGGTTGTAGCCTGCATCGAGTCCATCCCCAAGCGCAGGAGCATTTGTGTTTGCTGGTTAAACACCACAATTGGAGCAAATAAAACACAATCACAGATGAATATCCTTATTATTCCTATTTTTCACAAGCATCGTAGATCACCAGAGGATAGCATAACCTGGTTGCATTGCCTGGATACATCAGTAGACCTTTGCAGTCTTACGTACTCTCCTGCTTCTATCTCATCAGCACTGGCTGTAACATGAGCCCGGGAGGGTGTTTGTTTCTGCTTTAACACCATTATTGCCAATAATATCCATGCACTATTCTAAAAATTTCAAATATGAATTAAGATGTAGTACATTTACTATATGTGTTATTCATTAACTGCTTTTCTTAAAACTCTCTACAGAACTGCAGCTGTTTCACTTTCCCTCCTGTTTCTAATGTAAGATAGTATTGACAGACTGAGAATTATACGTATTAGAAAGCTTACAATGAAATCAATTATCGTTGACAACTATAATAACATATAAGTCATATTGTTAATATCGATGCATAGGTCCTTTTAAGCACAAAGAGCTTATCAGTGCCTGTTAGAGGTGTGCATACAGTCTTGGCAAGCTGCTAATGCTTTCAGCGTCAAGATGTTAAATGGTACATATCTGCGAACACGTGATTTCACCTTGTCAATGAACCAGGGTTCTCCAGTTTACAGCGTGGCTTTGCGGGTTAATGTAATTTAATTATAGAAGAAGGAAAGGAATGATAGAACAGGATAGAATAGGTAAGGACATAAAAAGAAATGATATGCAAGGGAGACAGTGCAGGTGTGAAAGGAATAGTGAGAATTTAAAATTCCCAAGCTTGCCATTCAATGGGTGGCGTCCCAGTTCCAGGTTTTGAAACGGCTTCTTGTGACCGTTACTTGCGAACTTATAGCTAAGATAGGTGGGTTCACAGGTCACCTGATTGGCTGCCAGGATTTCCTAGCTACCATTATAGGTTAAGGGTCATGGTTCATCCCAATCCAAGTTAGTTAAGGACTTGAATGAGGAAGCAAATTTTTAGAAGTATAGACAGTTGAAGAGAAATTAGTTTTTGTTCTGTTAGTACTCTGTGTTCAAAGCACAAACTTATAAGCATTCTCTCTTTCTCATGCACTCGGAAAGTAGGTAGACATACCAAACCACCACTTGCCTACAACTTTACACCCTCATATCCCCTCCGTTAGAGAGATCATGTGAAATAGAGCTATCCCTAATTCTTCTTGTGCCCTTTGTGACGGCATGAAACCGTGTTTGCTCATCAAAACACTGTTACCGGAACCCATTCACTCAGAGCAAGTTAGTTGGATAGAAATAGGAAGCAAGATAGACAAACAGACAACACAAAACAAAAACAAAGCGACAAAATAAAGACAAACATACTCTAACACAATCTTACACTTTACTCGTCTGGGTCCTTTTAAGATTGTGTTTTAGGCATATACAACTATATTCCTACCAGTCTCGCAAGCAAACATACATTTTGTGAATAAATATACTCACCTAGGGCCCAGTTTGTTGCTTGCTGTGAGTTCTTCTTATTAAATGTAAGGCCCACACTTCGTGTAGCAGGAACTCACGTTCCAGCAAATTATTTTGTTTGGGTAATTTTCACACGATTCTGTGTGCCGTGCATAGGGCGGTCCATTCGCTTCAATGGACTGCCCTATGTGTGTTTGTCATCCATAAGAAGTTTGTGTTCCCTTTTGACAAGCTCAACGCAGTTTTTAAAGGGTCCATTGCCACGTAACAATCGCAGCAAAACGCTCCATGTATGGGGTTTGCAGAGACTGCCACATATGCAGTTTGCGACTGCCGTGCGATTTGGAATCGCGGGCAGAATTGCAGTGATTCCAAATCGCTAAGTAGGGCCTAATGCAATAAATTAAAGTGGTTAAGGCTCAAGGTTTTTTATCTTCATGCATTCCATGCATGAAGGTGAAAAACCTGTGTGCAGCATCTCCCCCACCCCCCCCCCAGTACTCACCTAAGCCGTCTCTCCATCTAGTGATGTGCACTGGAATCTCAGCTACCCTGGGACTCCCCCTGCTTATTGGCTGAGACAGAAGCCAGTGAGCTAATGAGAAGGGAGAGGGGACAGGCTAAATGGACACATGGATCAGCAGGTGCCCCCATAGCACGCTGCTTGCTGTGGGGGGCACCCGACAAGGAGGGGCCAGGAGAGCCTGAGGGGGACCCAAGAAGAGGAGGATCCAGGCTGCTCTGTGCAAAACCACTGCGCACAGCAAGTAAGTATTAACATGTTTTTTATTTTTTCTAAAAAAAAAAAAAAAAGCCTTTAGAATCACTTCTAAAATATTGATGTCTTTTGCGATATCAGTAGCAGTTTGATATAGCTGTCAAAGAGTGACAATGCATCCCTTGCATCCGGAGCAGGAGCAAATCTAACATCGGTCTCAAAATCCAATTTTGGCTTTGTTTCAGGCACGCACAAGGTGGAATTGGACTATTTGAGAAGAATAGAATTTTATGCATCTATGCCATAGTTCCTCGGACAGATTACGGCCTTAATTCAGCCATCTGTATCCAGTGCTAAATAACAAAGTGCAACCGTAATATAAGTAAATATTAAAAGGGTCAAAAGTAAACATTTGACTGAGCTGAAGTAAACACCCGAATGAGCGGTAAACTAGAATGTGCATTCAAATTAATATGATATAAACCTGGCTGAACAATCAGAATTGTAGAAAACATTTGTGCTAAAAATAGTAAATGCCTGGCTGGGCTCACACACCTAAATCAACAAACATGGTGCTAAATCAATCAAAGATAGGGTATAAATACGTAGCCTCCTAGAAATAAATAAATCAAGTGAACCGGAAAAAAAGTGCAGTCTAATTTGATTATAAAAGTCTCTTTCTTCAAGTCTTTAAAGTAGTGCAGCGGTGATTTCAATAGGTGTTAATACCATGCACCTCCACCTTCCAGAATGCACGCTCACCTTAACATCTGACCTATCAAGAATATAGGTCAAATTGTGCTGAATAAAAATTGTCACACACTGGGTAATGGGGTTCCACTTATCCACTGCAGGTATATCCAGGGTCAGTCCTTTGCGTTTCTACTCCAGTAGAAAAAGTTCTCAAAAGATAAGGCATAGGGGACTCCTCATAGTATAGTATAACTTTTACCATAAAAGTATAAATAAAATGCCAGTGCCTTGAAAAAGTATTCATACCCCTTGAAATGTTCTGCATTTTGTTATGTTACAAACAAAAGCATAAATGTATCTACCAGCTTTGCACATCTAGAGAGTGAAATTTTTACCCATTCTTCTATGCAAAATAGCTCAAGCTCTGTCAGATTGGATGGAGAACATCTGTGAACAGCAATTTTCAAGTCTTTCCACAGATTCTCAATTGGTTTTATATCTGGGCTTTGACTGGGCCGTTCTAACACCTGAATATGCTTTGATCTAAACCATTCCATTGTATCTCTTGCTATATGTTTAGGGTCATTGTCCTGCAGGAAGGTGAACCTCCGCCCCAGTCTCAAGTTTTTTTCAGATTCTTAACAGGTTTTCTTGTAAAATTGCCCTGTATTTGGCTCCATATGTCTTCCCATCAACTCTGACCAGTTTCCCTGTCCCTGCTGAAGAAAAGCATTCCCACTACATGATGCTGCCACCACCAAGTTTCACGTTGTAGGTGGTGTGTTCATGGTGATGTTTTGTGCAGTGTTAGTTTTCCACCACACATAACGTTTTGCTTTTAGGCCAGAAAGTTCAATGATAGTTTCGTCTGACCAGAGCACCTTCTTCCACATGTTTGCTGTGTACCCTACATGGCTTCTCGCAAACTGCAAGCGGGACTTCTTATGGCTTTCTTTGAACAATGGCTTTCTTCTTGCCACTCTTCAATAAAGGCCAGATTTGTGGAGTGCACGACTAATAGTTGTCCTGTGGACAGATTTTCCCACCTGAACTGTGAATCTTTGCAGCTCCTCCAGAGTTCCCATGGGCTTCTTGGCTGCTTCTCTGATTAATGCTCTCCTTGCCCAGCCTGTCAGTTTAGGTGGACGGCCATGTCTTGGTAGGGTTTCAGTTGTGCCATACTCTTTCCATATTCGGATGATGGTTTGAACAGTGCTCTGTGAGATTTTCAAGGCTTGAGATTTTTTTCTATAACATAACCCTGCTTTTAACTCCACAAATTTATCCCTGACCTGTCTTGTGTGTTCCTTGGCCTTCATGATCCTGTTTGTTCACTAATGTTCTCTAACAAATCTCTGATGGCTTAACAGAACAGCTGTATTTATTCAAAGATTAAATTACACACAGGTAGACTCTACAGTATTTACTAATTAGTTGACTTCTGAAGGCAATTGGCTGCATTAGATTTTAGTTAGGGGTGTCAGAGTAAAGGGGGCTGAATACAAATGCACGCCACACTTTCAGACATTTATTTGTAAAGAATTTTGAAAACCATTTGTCATTTTCTTTTCACTTCAGAATTATGTGCCTCTGTTGGTCTATCGCATAAAATCAAATAAAACACATTTATGTTTTTGGTTGTAATATGACAAAATGTGGAAAATTTCAAGGAGTATGAATACTTTTTCAAGACACTGTATATCACTTTCATTCTTGCTTGACTTGTAATGTGTATATGATGATTTCAGTGGGATTTATAGTTGTGCTTTTTTTTTTTCCCCCCAGATAAAATGTCTGAAGTTGTGGACATTCCAATGAGTGACATTAGAACAGGTACTGTTCACTTAATTCTATTAATATCCCCACATACAAAAATGCATAGCTCTGTTAAATGTTTTTCCCCATCCCAAATCACGGTGGTTTCCGTGACATATCAATATATATTTGTAGACACATATCTACATGTGTCTACAAATATATATTTATATTTCATGGAAACCACCATGATTTGATCTCTTGGAGGGGCCTGGGGACCAGCCTTCTTCTCACCAACTGGACCCAGGACTAAGGGGTTACCTTTTCCCCAAGAGGGTTATATCACTTCTCTGGGTACCTGGCTGGCCATGAATTATACTATCTTCCCTTTGCATGCAATTAGGACTGGGGGACTGTTTATAGGATCATTTGACATAATCTGCATAGTGGAACTATGTGCAGGGGTGAATTCCACATATGTAGGGTTAAGCGTCTTTTCTTTGTTACAGATTTTCTGGCATCAACAATTTGCTGTAATTAGGCTTAGTTGATACGCTCTCACATTGTGTAATCACCTCCAGACTGCTAGGTGCTGGGAAGGAATCCATTGCTCTTTTGTGTTTATATAATGTAATTTTCTCCCGGTACTTGTAATGCGGGCCATATTTGTCTAGGGCAGTGGTGGGCAACCTTTTTTTTCAACTGAGCCAAATCTCGCCAAAACCACGATTAAAATTTATTTTGAGAGCCACATTTTTAAAACTGAAAATACATCCCCCATATAGTAATTCATCCCCCATATAGTAATTCATCCCCCATATAGTAATTCATCCCCCATAGTAATCCCCCCTATAGTAATTCATCCCCCCTATAGTAATTCATCCCCCCTATAGTAATTCATCCCCCCTATAGTAAGTCCCCCCTGTGTCAATTCACTTACCTTTGCTCTGCGCGTTCCTCTCGCCGTGTTCCTGCGCCGTTCCGGTCTTCAGGGCGGACTGTGAGAGGAGAGGAGTTCATCACGCTGCCCCGCCTACATCCTGACAGCCAATGTTTGCCACGCTCCTCGGTATTAAAAGGTCCGCCGGGCCGTAGTTTGCCCATTGCTGGGCTAGCTGCAGTCCTGACTTTTGGGGCGGCCGCCCGAGAGGAGGGAGGGGAGCGGGCACCCGGCACACAGAAGAGCCGCATTAAAATGTGTAAAGAGCCACATGTGGCTCGCGAGCCGCGGCTTGCCAACCACTGGTCTAGGGGACAGTTTTTTGTGTGTAAATGCTGTGCTGTTTGTTAATAAAATCAGTCCTTGTTTCACTCCCAACAATGGTTCTGTCTGATGGTTGGAATAAATTTGCTATATTCTGGTTCCAGAGTGGAAGAAGCTATAGTTTGGCGGAGATACCCAGTCTGGGTATTAGACAGTGTGTCACAATATCTATGAAGAGAACATAAAACATTACTCAAAAGTCAGCCAGAGTTTTTTTTTTTTTTTTTTTTTTTAGTACTGCAGTACAAGTTATCTGTTTTTTGTTATGTTATTACAGCTGTAGTTTTAACACAAAATATATGCATGCTTATAATTGTATTCCTCTTCTCTTACATCAAAATATTCATGTGTTAGCTTTGCCAGTTTGTAAAGCATCTGTTCAAATCGATCTCAGTTTGATCAGATGTTCATTCCTGATAACAATTAGGTTAATTAAAAATGATAGAGATGTAAAAAATGAAAACCCAAAAAGTTATAGCATCTACAAACTATGGTATAGATATTGCAATTTATGCCATTTTATGCTATACAGCACTGCGCTAGTTTTACTGACAACTGTGCGGTCACGCAATGCTGTACATAAATTAAATGTATGTCCTTTTTTTCACACAAATAGTGCGTTCTTTTGGTTGTATTTGATTACCTCTAGGGTTTTTTTCTTTTTTTTGTGCTATAAACAAAAAAAGACCGAACATTTTGGGGGGAAAAAAATGCTATTTTCTCATTTCTGTCATAATAAATATTGAAAAAACTAAAATTTTGTCATAAATTTAGACCAAAATGTATTTTTCTACTTGTCTTTGGTTAAAAAAAAATCCCAATAACTGCATATTAATTGGTTTGTGTGAAAGTTCTAGCATCTACAAACTATGGTATAGATAATGGCTTTTACACAGCTTTTGCTTTCTTGCGGTGCTAAAATACCAGGACAGCACAAACATCCCCAAATGACCCCTTTTAGGAAGTAGACACCCTAACCTATATGCTAAGAGGAATGTTGAGTCCATGGAAGATTTATTTTTTTTTTTCCATAAGTTTTTGAAAAATTACAAAAACATTTTTTTTTTTTTTGTACACAAAGTTGTCACTTAAATGATATATTGCTCACACAAGCCATAGGTATATGTGGAATTATATTTGAGATGATGGTGAAGCGCTATGCATATAAAACATTTAATTTAATAAACTGTGATTAAAGAATTATATTCTTCTAAAAATATATAACCATAAATATGCATAAACTAATAAATGAATTCATAGTGATTAGTGCTAAAAACATACTTAAAATCTTTTGTGATTATGTGCAAAACCCCAGGTCACACAATGATTTAAACTGTGCCAAAAGGAACTCCCTAATTCCGATTGGGAGATATAACTATGGTGTGTCACTCAATATCCTCAATATAAAGTGACTGGTGCTCAAAACAATACATATAAACATATATCAATATAGCAGAAAAAGGATATATAAAAGTGATATGTCACTCAATATAATCTATTCAAAGTGACTAGTGCTCAAAACAATGGATATATACACATATCAAAATGACAGAATAAAAGTCCACAATGTAGTGCAAACCAATATGTGCAAAAATTGGTGTGCAAATATAAAGTGCTTCACTTGTTCACTCCAACCATATGTGCTCGTGCAACACTCTGGTGTATCTCAATCCTAAAATGGCTAGAGTGCCTCCTCACCTCCTTAACTAGACCCCTAGCGGCCACAACTCTTTAATCAGCAGGTACTCCACACCATAAGCGGGTACTCCACACCATAAGGACAAACAGCTGGCTCCAGTGGCTCCCTTTAGTCTCCACTGACAGATCAGGTTCCCCCTCAAATACTGGTCCCCGTAGTCCAGCTCAAGGATGCATAATATAAAACGGGGCCATAGAGGAGTAGACAAAAAAGACCTCCATAGTGTGATACTATTTAAATGGTAACAGAAATAGCAGGTACAAACTAGCGGTTTCCCATGTGCTATGGGTGTACTGTGGGACACTGAGTGTACTAACCAGATGGGAGTCCTGTGTGGTCTTGAAATATTATCCAGATGGCTATATACTAATATGTCCCTAAGATTTCTACCTCATCTATTGGTAATTAAAGGGTGTCTGGGGAGAACTTAGAACAGATGTTTGTCTTTTAATAAAACATTCCAATACCTTTTTGATGGTACTGAAAATTTGTCCAGATTAGTTACAAAATGTTCCTATAATTCTCATTCCTGCTTGGTTATCTGTCTTCGTCCTTTTCTGACCAAGCAGGGATTCTCTTTGAATTGCACTAACGTTTTCCTAAGATTTCCTAAGATCACAAAAAGATAACCCTATCTTTTAAACCTTTCTACTAATTTCATACTCTCAGCTTGAAAGGCACCCTCAGTTGAGCAATTTGTTTTTGCTCTCATGAATTGTCCAGTAAGAATCCCTCTTTTTAAGGACATTGGGTGTTGACTTTCCCAGTGGAGCAGACTGTTGGTAGATGTGGGTTTACGGTAAATCGTTGTGTTCTTTAATTTAAATATTTATTTATTTTCCATATTAAATACATATTTCATCATTGTTCTCATACAAAAACCATTATCCAAAACCATTAATTACATTTCTTCCTATCTTTTATTCCCATTACCTCCCCCACCCCTATCTAATACTCCCCCTCCCCACTAATAAACCCTCCCCCTCTGCATTATTCTATTACCTCTTTTCCTAGATAGTATATACAAATACTTCCTCCTCTTTCTCATTACTACTTCGTATATCTCACCACAAATTCTTCCCATTTTCTCCACTTCTTATAGAATAGCCCCATCTTGTCTTCCTGCGTATAATACAATTTCTCCACCTTACATATCTGATTCGTTCTCTCTACCCAATCCTCCTCCCTCGGCGCCTCTGGTCTATGCCAAAACCTAGGAATCAGACCCTTTGCCGCATTCAGGTAGTGCTATACACCCGAGTCCTTATTTTTATTTACTGATAAATCTGTACTATGAAGTAGACCCACCTCTGGGTCCAATTCTATCTTTATCCCAGTGATTGTCTCGATTAATTGAACCATTTTCTCCCAGAAACCTTGGATCTTTGGGCACTCCCACCATATATGATATAACGTACCTATCTTTCCACATCCCCTCCAACACTCTGGTGTATTTTCCCCACTCATCCTATGCTCCACGTTCGGTGCAATGTGCCATCTTGTTAAACACTTACAATTTACCTCCACCTCTCTCATACTTATATTCTCGTGTTAGTCTATATATTTTCCTTTGTTTATCTTCATCTATCTCTATTTCCAAGTCTCTTTCCCATTTTACTATATACATTGGCTTTGTGTGTGTCTAACTCCGTGAGAATCTTATAAACTTTTGCCGTGCCCCGTTTCCCATCTCCTCGTGCTTCCAACAACCTCTCAAACAAATTCCAATCCTTTCTCAGTCTCAAAGGTTTCGGAAGGTTTCTAACAAAGTGTTTTAATTGGTGATATCTCCACTCATCTATTTTAATAAAAAGTTCCCTTTTACCTTTTTCCAAGTCCTTAAGTGTTCTTAGTTCCTGTCCATCCATAATATCTCTCAATTGAATATCCTCTTTTTTTTTTAACCATTTTCCTATACACTCCTTCCTACCTGGAGGGAAATAGTCCGTGTCCCTAAGTGATATTAGTTGTGAATTAAAATCCCATTTCATAAGTTTATGCAATTTATTCCAAACCTTTAAAACATTCAATGTAAAAACACTCGTGGTATCTTTTAAACCTCTATATTGTGCTGGTACCCATATAGTTTTACTCAAGGTAGTTCCACTTAATTCATTCTAAATCTTAACCCACCTTTTCTCCTCTGAGTTATGTGTCCAGTCATACATTCTCGCTAGAACTACTGCTCTATAGTACCTCTTGATATCTGGCACTCCCAATCCTCCCTTCTCCTTATTTCTGCTCAACAAGTCATATGATATTCTAGATTTTTTATTTTTCCATATGTATCTTGTTAACATCTTTTTTATTATTTTAAAAAATACCTCCGGGATTTTGACTGGAATCATCTGAAATTTATACAGGATTTTTGGTACAATTACCATTTTTATCAGGTTTATACGCGCTATCCAAGACGGATTGCCTCTTCCCAATTTCCTTAATCGTTGTGTTAATATTACAGTTCTCTCCTCCAGTGATCTTAAGATCTAAAAAGATAGTTTTGGCATACTGGATGTCACTAGTAAAGTACATACCAATCTCATTCAGACAGGTCACAAATTCACTGAACATATTATTCTGGCCCTGCCATAAGATGAAAATATCATAGGTGAAACACACCCATAGTAAAAAATGCAATGTAAATTCTTCTAAATCTTCTCTAAATACTAAGGTGTGCTTTCACCAACCCAGGAGTAAATTCGCATATGTCGGTGCACAGTTCAAACCCATAGTGGTTCCTCTGCACTGTTTGTAAATATTTCCATAAAATAAGAAAAAGTTGTGCTCTAACTGCAATAACTGGAGGACAAATGTATCTTTCTGAAAAATAGTTCCTCTGACGCACAAGAAAAACTCACAGGCTTTTAGACCCAAATCATGCTTAAAGCGGAGTTCCACTTAACCTATCAAAAAATAAACAGCAGCTACAAAAACTGTAGCTGCTGACTTTTAAAAAAAACAGCCACTTACCTGTCCCTCGGTCCCGTGGTGTGTCCCCCGCAGCTCGTTTCACCGACCGTCCTGTATTCCAGGAGGTTGGCATCTTTAGTGTGGGCACCTGGCTGTAATAGCTTGCGGCTTCACAGCCGGGTACCCACTGCGCATGCGCAAGTAGCGCTGCGCTTCGTGAATGGTCCTGTAGTCTTCTGGGTCCTGTCACGTGTCCCCCACGCCCCAACGTCAACCCCCCCTCCCCCCGCTCCCAAAAGGTGCCAATCCTTAATGGGGAGTGGGGGAGCAGTCCTTAAAGTGGAACTTCCCCTTTTGGGTGGAGCTCTGCTTTAATATTACTATAAATCGCCTCTACAGCAAGGCTGGCCAGCCAAACATCCTCATCTATTGTAATATCCACAAGTATCATATGGACGCATAATATATTCTATGTACTTGCTGGCCCCTTCTGTGAGATTCTGAATGCCCAATATAATGGGATGACCTCGAGGTTTCTCTTGGTGTTTACCTTAGGTAAAGCGTAGAGGGTTGCAATTGTAAGATGCTCATTAATGGTGAATGCATATTCATCAATGGAGAGCACCTCTTCTTCTACTCCCCTTTTTCAAAATTACTTGCGATTCTTTCAGATATTCATTGCCTAACCTCCCCCCCCTGTCCATCCAAGTATAAATTCAGTACAGTCCATGGGACGGCTGGCGAGGGTCAGGTTGGCATTCCTTGCGCATAGTACGCATTACGGCGCTAAGTACATGGCACTTTTAACACGGCACTTTAACTAAGTCAAGTACAAACATTAGTGCTCCACCTCAAGTAGATTGCATGTTCTCTTACCTCTTTCCGTCTGCCTTCCTTTGTTATTTCTCCTCTCTCCAGCATGCTCTTGCTAACTCTCTTTGTTGCTATAATGCCCTCTCTTCTTTACCCCTCCTCCCCACCCCACAACCTGTACATATCACCCTCACTTCTGCCCTCTCAATATCACTGCACTTATCTCCTGCTCTCTCTTGTTATGTGGACACATAATGTCACCGCTACAAAAGCTCTGCGGCATTTGCCCTCATATAAATCTCGCTCCCACCTCACCTCCCTCACCCTCCTATTACTACTGACTTCTGAAGACATTGCCCCAAACCCTGGCCCTCCACCATCAAACTCCAACCCACAGAAGCAGCAGCCTCCCCTGTCTGGCCGCAACCCTCACTCTCTCATCTCAATTCCCCTGCTTCTACGCACCAACCCCTCCCTCCTATGTACCCTCTGAAATGCCCGCTCATCCTCTAACAAACTCGCTACTATCAATGACCTCTTCCTCTCCCACTCCCTCAACCTTCTTGCTATTACTGAAACCTGGCTCCAGGATTCCGACTCTGTCTCCTCAGCTGCACTCTCCCATGGCGGCCTCCTCTGAACTCACTCGCCCAGACCCAGCGGACGAAAAGGGGGCGGAGTCAGACTTCTTCTTTCCCCACAAAGCATGTCCGAGGTTCTTCCTGCCCCTCTGTCTCTGTCCCTTCGCTCTTTTAAAGTGCAGTGTATTTGTCTCTTTTCTCCTGTTTGTCTGAGGATCGCTGTCATCTACCGCCCCCCGGGCCCAGTTTCACGCTTTCTCTGTGACTTTTCAGCATGGCTACCGTACTTTCTTCTCTGAGGTGCCTGCCATCATCCTCGGTGACTTTAACATCCTAGTCAATGTTCACACCCCTGCCACCTCTCAACTACTCAACCTAACTTCCTCTTTTAACCTAACACAATGGTCACAATCCACCACCCACTCCAATGGCAACACCCTTAACCTTGTATTCGCTCGCCTATGCACTCCCTGTAACCTCTCTAACACCCCTTTTCCTCTCTCTGATCATAACTTTATCAGCTTCACATTCTCCCTGCCTCCTACCTCCCATGCCTCCAACTAGAAAACCGTTACCTGTAGAAACCTCCATCACCTCAGCCCTGACCTTCTCCACTCCATTACTGAGCGCCTCTATGATGAAATTGCACCCCTGTCCTGCCCAGAGCTGGCCACATCTGCCAACAACTATCTATCATCCTCCCTGGATGCTCTTGCTCCTGTTTCTACATGCAGAACGAGGCCTTGCCTGTCACAACCCTGGCAAACAGATGACACCAGAAGTCTCAAGAGACGCAGCCGCACTCTTGAGCAAGCATGGCGTGAAACTAAAATCCCTGAAAGACTTTACCCTCTACAAATCCGCTCTTCTCAAATACAACTCCAGCCTCCACGCTGGTAAACAAACCTACTATAACACTCTCATCAAGACCCTCTCATCCAACCCTCGTCAACTCTTCTCTACCCTTAATTCCTTACTCCAGCCCCCACTGCCTCCACCCACCAACTTACTTACTGCAGAGGAGATTGCCAGTCACTTCAAGAAGAAGATCGACACAATTCGCGATGACATCTCCAGTGTCAAGCTTCCTCCTCTAACCAACATACCAGGCCCAACACCAAACTCAACACTCTCCTCCTTTGACCCTGTTACCACCAAGGAAGTTACCAAACTCCTTTCCTAGGCCCACTTCACCACCTGTCCCCTCACGACTGTTGCAGCCTCCTTCCTGCTCTATCCTCAACTCTCTAACCCACATCTTCAACCTCTCACTCTCCATTGGCACCTTTCCCTCCCCAGTCGTTTCTCCCAGAGAGCATTTAGGCTGCATTCACACTCGACTGTTTTGTAGCTTGAAGCTCTAGAAACGCTCCAACAGAAATCAATTTTTCTGTGAGATGTCTGTTCGCGCAACCAGGTATGAACAGCCACCATAGAGAACAATTGATTTTTTAAGTTTGAGCATTTTTGGAGATTTAAGCATTGAAAAAAGGCTTACACACTTCTGCAATTCCCCCACTTCCTTCAAGTTGTAATGAGTTAAGCACCCTAAGTGCCTCTATATCTCTGGAAGTGGTCAAACTTGAAGACTCGGTAGATTTATATTTATTTTTATATTCCTTCCTCAATGCTAATTTCTAGTGGTACACCGAAATGAAAATTCTGGTGCCGAAACCGATACTGAAAATTCAGAATACACGTGGCTGAACACCGAAATGTCTGCGTATGTGGGGGTGGGGAGGCTCAAATTTATTTATTATTTATTTATTTATTTTTTAAACTTATGATTTTGCTATCATATAGGGCCCCAGTGATCTCCTATGTGATAGCATATGAGTGACAGGTCTTCTTTGTAGGGGTTGGGGGGAGAGGCAGTGTGTGCAAGGAGGGGGCAGGAGAGGAGCAGTGTATATGGTGAGGGAGCAGTGTATACACTCAGGCTCCCTCACTTACTGCCCCTATATGTAAACTGCAGCTTTTTAAATGTAATTCCATTAGTTTTTTTTTTTCTTCACTATAGTTTCAAGAATGAGCTGTCATTCTCCCCTCTGCTAAAGGAAACTAAGGGTTAGGGTCACTGGGTAGTGTCAGTGGGTGACCCCGCCCCTTAGTTTCCCTTATTGGAGGAGAGGATGACAGCTCATTCTTGGAGCTATAGCAAAGGGTAAAAAAAAGCCGGTAATTGCATTTAAAAACTGGTAGTGACATTTAGCAGTATCTGATTATGTATGCTGCTCCTCTCGTGCCATTCTCCACCACTGCGTCCCCCCTCCATCCCCTCCCCCATATGCAGTTCCAGACCCCTGTCGGCACCTGTATTGGCTAAACTTTTCCGATCAGCAAAATGCAGATAGGGCTATTTTTGACGATTTGTTTAAGCCGCCGAAATTTTGGTGCATCCCTACTAATTTCCTGAAAAATAACCTCTTCTAAAGACATTAATTTAAAGTTCTGTGTAGGCGCAAAAGATAGTCCCTTTTTTTAAGTACAGCTATATGAACATCTAATAAAACCATTTTGGAAATATTAAACCATTTTTGAAATATTAAAGACCTGCAAATCATTATCCTTGGTGGTGGTAGAGCTGGCTGGGTTTATGATTTCTTACCCCTCCTTGTACCAGTGCAATCCCATTGGTCCTTAGTTGAGTGTTGAGTTGGAGTCCCTAAAAAAAAAAAAAAATCCCCTGGTGGCCTCTAGGGTGTCTAGACTGGCCTCTCCTACCCCGTCCTCTCCTAGGGGTAAATCTAGATTCATTTCTGCTGTCATTTAAGTCACTTTTTCTTTCATTTCCATCTTCTGTCCTGGAACTCTCCGGATTTTCTAAATGTATCTTAATCAGGACCAAAAAGAAACAAAGCAGCTGTAAAGTACAGTCTGCTGAAGGAGGTAATTATTCACCCAAGCAGAGTAGTTTATGTGAAAAATGTAACAAATCTTTATTGATAATCACAGTTTAAAATTATATCTTCTAATCATGAACAATCCTACATTTACACTTAATAAAACATGATTAACCACTTGCCCTCCAGAGGATTTACCCCCCTTCCTGACCAGGCTATTTTTTGCATTACGGAGCTGCATTATTTTAAGTGACAATTGCACGGTCATGCAACGCTACACCCAAATAAAATTTACGTCCTTTTTTCCATGAATAGAGCTTTTTGTCGGTATTTGATTGCCTGTACTGTCTTTATTTTTTGAGCTATAAAAAAAAGACAATTTTGAGAAAATTACAATATTTTTGAGTTTTTACTATTAAACATGTCCACTAAAAAATTTTAAAAAATGTAATTTCTGCATAAATGTAGGACAAAATTTATTCTGCTACATGTCTTTTCTATAAAAAAAAAATCTCAATTCGTGTAAATTAATTGGTTTACATAAAAGTATAGCATTTACAAATGGCGGTATATATACTAGGATTTTTTCTTTTTAATTTTTCCTAGTAATGACGGTGATCAGCGACTTAGAGGGGGACTGCAACGGGCATTCTGACTGGGGGGAAGGGGCTGGGGGGGAACTGACTTTGGTGTCATTGACATCCCCAGTTACACCAATACAATGATCAGTGCTAATAAAAAGCACTGACACTGTACTAATGGCACTGGGCAGGAAGGAGGTTAACATGTGGGTCGATCAAAGGGTTAACTGTGTGCTGTTTTACTAGGGGCTGTGTGAGTGTGCTTCACTGTTGCAGCCATGCAAAGCCGCATGTGCAAGAGCTGACGGGAGAAAACTGTTTTGTTTACAAACAATTCTCCCTCCCCCATTGGAGATGCCCGGTGATTCACAGCTGCGGCCACAAATGGCGGCACAGGTAGTGTGTGCATGCGCTCCCTACCCGGAAATGCAGAATCGCGTGTATATACATGATTTTGCACACCCTTGCCGCCTTGTAGCAGTACTTCTGCTCTATAGGGCGAACGGGAAACAGTTAAAATAAAGCAATCCGGATTGTCCCGCTCTAGTAATGATCTATTGTAAATTGAGAGGCACTAGTGATCACAACCGCTTGTGAGTTCTAAATAGAAGCCTATAACAAGGCATTAAAGTGTTACTAAACCAAGGACCCGACATTCACTATATCTGGTCTCCCACAGTACACAGAACATGGAAATGCAATTATTTTAGTAAATATAACTGCTAAATACCTTTTCTCCTGAGCAGTTAGCGCAGTCTTGTGACTTTGATCTGTGTCCAGCAGAGCACATGTTAAAGCTTGTAGGAGTTCTTTCTGCTCTGAGGATGCAGAACCCCTGACCTCTGTCTGGACAGTGCTTATTGGCCCTGTGCTGATCACATGCACTCTCCCAAGGGAAAAAAACCCTCTAGCAATACACACTAAATTGAGCATGTGCAGAATGGCTACAGTTCAGTCTGTATTATCAGGAGATAAGACGTGGACATTTAAAAAAGAGGAGGAGCAGAGAAATCAAGATCAAACAGCATTTTTACACAATGCAGAGAGTTGCACAGTCCCACAATTCCTTAGGTTCTACAGTGAGTGTAACAAGCATGCTTTTCTGCATATACAGACTAATTTTACTGTTGACGGTTTAGTAACACTTTAAATTAAATCACCTCAATTAGGGATGTTTCGATAAATAGCAATGTGCACATTAAGGTAAGAATATTACAGACTTTAAAAGCAAGCTGTATACCACTAAAGCTATCAAGCAGAGTCCAAGTTAATAAAGCACATACAAGTCCTTTCATGAAGCAGTAAATAAATGGAAACAGCTGTAGAGATCCCAGGTCCTTTTCGGTCAAAAGTATATATGTATAAGAAAGTCCATTAATGCAATCACATTATTAATGCAATCAGTCTGTCGTTCATATAAGTCATCCTTTTATGATAAAGACTTTCCTTTCACTTTCCTACATGATCTGCCATATACTTTGACAGTTATATAGATATGTGATAACTGGTGTCATATATTCTGACTTTTGATCACTTTTATTGAATTACTTTTTGTTCTCCAGTTATTTGATTGCTGTTATTGAATTAGAATAAAAGTTAAGTTTTAATCAGGTGGCCCTTTGGTGCATAGGAACACGCACCCTCATACAGTGCATTTCTAACTGTGATAGGAGATCCAACGCCTCCTCATCCTTCAGGTAAGCAAACCCCCAACAATTTTTTTCCCACTAGTTTCTTCTCTTTGAAGGTCCATCCAAAGAAATTCCACCACCTCCCTTTTCCTATTTGCCGTGTCATCTTGCTGTTTCAGTAGAAAATCATTCTTGATATACAGGCAGACTCCTCCTCCTCCTTTACCCTCCTTGTCATGCTCTTGTATTGGCAGCTCCTGTTCTTCCATTTAACTAGGCTCCTGGCATTTGTGTACACACCTCTGTTTTGTAAGGCCACATGTTCTTTCTTTCTTAGTTTTAATTTGGCTGTATTTTGTTTTGCCAACCCACTTACCTAGGGTTTAGATATTATGGTTATAGCACACTCTGACTTTCGCCCACTGCTGGCTATCACTTCATCTGATCTCTCCTCCCCGCCAACTAGTTTAACCACTTCCTGTCCGGACACTTTTACCCCCTTCCTGTCCAGGGCAATTTTCAGCTTTCAGCGCTATCACACTTTGATTGACAATTGTGCGGTCATGCAACACTGTACCCATATTAATTTTTTACCATTTTTTTGAGATCGATAAAGCTTTATTTTGGTGGTATTTATTCACCGCTGGGATTTTTTATTTTTTTTGCTATGTAAATGAAAATGTCCAAAAATTTAGAAAAAAGTTTTTCTTATAAAATTTTGCAAATAAATAATATTTCACCATAAATCTTGGCCAAAATTTATTCTGTTATCTTTTTAGTAAAAAAAAAAAAAGCCAGATTAGTTTATAACCAAAAATTATAATTTTTAAACATTTTTTTTACATTTTTATTTTTTAATATATATTTTTTTTTTTTACATACTGTCACCCTAGCAGTACAGTGTCACCTTGGTGACCCTGTATTACTTGGGGGGGGTGATGATTTTTTTTTTTTTTTTTTTACACGGATTGCTTTTACACCCATATAGGAATCAATCATTTCTCTTTTTCTCTGTCTGCATTCTTGCAGCCATTGAGAATTACTGAGTGAGCTGTGATTGGTCACAGCTTGTCACATGGTACAAGGCTGTTGTGAATAGCCTTGTATCATGTGACCTCTGATCATTCACAGATTTCACACATAGTAAGCAATGATGTCACAAGTGACATCTTGCTTACTACTTTGCATGTGATCACTGATTGGCCAATCAGTGATCACATGATCGGGACCTCGTACAGAGGTCCCATCTGACGATCGGTGTTTCACTGTGTCCAGAGGACACATCGGGCACTGGATCGCAGTGAGGGAGCGCGCACAAGCAGGGGGTGGGGAGGCCGTTTATATCAGCTACAGCAACTCTACTGTTGAAGATGTAGAGATCAGAAAGATCAGTGTTGGGCTCTTGGAAATACAGCGATAACTATCTATTATAAACTTTTAAGATATAAATTATAGAAATAAGTCCAGGAGATGTCATGCACCTCCTGGGACTTAATTCCTAGTGTGACTTCACTTTTTACAAAAGAGCTGAATTCCTGGAATTCAGCTTTAACTGCTTTCCCGCTGCCCTATAGCAGAAGTATTGCGGCAGGGCTGCGCAAAATCACGTATGTATGTGTGTATGTATATGTATTTACCAGACAAACGCCGAGTGCTGGCCGGGTCCTGGTGATTGGCATGCCTAGCTACCAATAGCAGCATATTCCCTACCCAGAAATGCAAATCACACACACACATAAAGCTGACGGGAGAGACCTGTGTGTAAACACAGGTCTCTCTTCTGTCATGGACATGCTGTTTTGTGTATCTGCATGACCAAGAGATACAAAACAGCACACAGTTAACCCTTTGATCGCCCCAGATGTTAACCCCTTCCTGGCCAGAGTCATTAGTACAGTGTCGGTGCTTTTTATTAGCATGGATCACTGTATTAGTGTCACTGGGGATGTCAGTGGCAGTCAGTTCCCACCCAGTGTCAGAATGCCTGCTGCAGTCCCGCTACAAGTCGCTGTTCTCCGTATGTATGTATATCCAGTATATATATTGCCATTTGTAGACGCTATAACTTTTGGGCCTAAATTTATGAAGAAATTAGATTTTTTAAAAAAAATATTTTTATTGGATATGTTTTATAGCAAAAAAAGTAAAAAATATTGTTTTGTGTTTTTCAAAATTGTCAGACTTTTTTTGTTTACAGCACAAAACAAATAAAAACCGCAGAGGTGATCAAATACCCTTGGGCAGCACAGTGGCTAAATGGCTAGCACTTCCGCCTGGCAGTACTGGGGTTGTTGGTTCGAATCCCAACCACGGCACCACCTGCCTGGAGTTTGCATGTTCTCCCTGTGCCTGCGTGGGTTTCCTCCAGGTACTCCGGTTTCCCCCCACACTCCAAAGACATGTTGGTAGAGTAATTGGATCCTGTCTAAATTGGCCCATGTATGTATGAATGTAAGTTAGGGACCTTAGATTGTACACCCCTTGAGGGTCTGATGGGAATGTACAATATATATGTAAAGCGCTGCATAAATTGACTGTGCTATATAAGTACCTAAAATGAATAAAAAGGAAGCTCCATTTGTGGGGGGGAGGACATAAATTTTATTTCTGTGCAGCTTTGCATGACCGTGCAGTTGTCAATTAAAGTAACGCAGCACCGTATCGCAAAAAAATTGCCTGGTCAGGAGGGGGGTGGGGGGGTGGGGAGGGGAGGGGTAAATCCTCTGGAGGGCAAGTGGTTAAGGTTAAAAAAAGCAAAAAAAAAACAAAACAAAGAAAAAAAACACCTTTCACTTGCTGTTTTTTCCCCCACTGAAATACATACCTGAATCCTCTCTCAATCCAGTGTTGTGCTCGTTTTTAGCAGGCCAGTTCAGTACTCTCCAACGCTTTGGTCTGGGTGCTTTTTGGTTTGTTTTGTGCTATTGTCCTGCTGTAAGGCCCATGACCTTTGACAGAGTCCCAACTTTATGACATTGGGCCCTACATTGCACCCCAGAATGATTTGGTATTATTATTATTATACAGTGTTTATATAGCGCCAAAAGGTTTGCTCAGCGCTGTACATTAAAGTGGGGGACAG